>NW_015168693.1:49151-77717 GCF_001447785.1 Gekko japonicus
CGTCAGAGAGAATCCAGCAGCACCTTCGAGGCCTTAGGCACCTGCTTGGGATTGCTGATGGTTTTATGCAGCTGATTCTTTAATACTTCATGGTAGTAGGCAATAGCCTCTTCAATCAGTTGAGTGGTATACTGTTTAAATTGAGTGTCTTTTTCTGTGAATCAGTCCATATGCACTGTATATTCTGATATTGTTGTGGGGAGGGGAAGGGAAGGGAGTTTGTAAGCCGCTCTGAGACTCCTCTGGGTAGTTAAGGGCGGGGTATAAATCCAATCTCTTTTTCATAATCTGTTGTTATCTCCTTTGAGAGCCCTATCCTCGAAAAATAGTTAGCTCCTGGGCCACCACAGTGGCCATCATAGTTTTCAAAAAGCACTGGTTTTTTTGATGGGAGGTATAGTCCACTAAGACTACCCTGTTTCCCCGAAAATAAGACCTACCCCAAAAATAAGCCCTAGCAGGATTTCTATGCATTTGTGGTATAAACCCTAGTGTGTCTTCTTGAGAAAAAATAAATATAAGACAGTGTCTTATTTTCGGGGAAACACGGTAGTGTGCCACCTGTCCAGGTTGTCCAGAGGTCCCCATCAGCTCAAGAACTGCAGATCTTGGAAGCTAAGCGGGGTTGACTCTGCAGCTGTATCAGGGACCAGTGGAGGCACTCAGGATTCTGTGATACATACCAAGTTGGCCTTATCTAGTATTAAATCCTGAATGAGGATATATTTATTTGGAACTGAGCTGGATATATGCTCATCTTTTAGAGAAAGCAGCCACAGTTGTTTCAGTAAATTTAGCTGTTGGACAGAGAGGGTGTTCTTGTGACAGGATAAAGAGCTTTGCTGCTGGGTGTGGTGGTGGGGGAATTGTTTAGCTAGCTTAGTCAGGGGCCAGGGGACTTTGCTTTGCCCTGGATTTCTCTGTTGCGATTTGGGTTTTGTTTGTTTGCTGCAAAGGGTGGAAAAATTGGGATTGAATTCCTCTTTCATGTAGCATATTTGTTTAGCAGGATTTTCCTGCTGTTTGCTTTTTTGGTGGTTTCCCTTCCATTTTCTTTTCATTTTATTTCAACACCCCCCCTTTGGATTGCAGTAAAACAAGCGATCTTTCTTTGGGGGGGGTTGGGCTGCTTTTGAAGGGGCTTCATCTTAGTTCTCTGCCATTTTATCTCCCCTCCACGCACTGTGGGCTACTTTTCATTTTGGGGTGATCTGTGTTTGTCTTTACTGCCCACTGACTTGACTTTACTGCCCACTGCTCTCTATTTGAAACCCCCCTACTGACCTGCTTCTCTTTGAGGGGTGATCTGTGTTTGTCAGCCTGCTTCCCCACCTGGCCTTGGAGGACTTGTTCCAGAGTAACTGGGGTGTCTACTATAGTGTTCAGCTCTGCACTAGAACCACCACCACCACTGAGCCGCTTCTCTTTTTGGGTAATCTGTCTTTGTCAGCCTGCCTCCTTTCCTCCTCCACCCACCCTGCCTTGGGGAAATAGTTCCAGACCAGTGTAAGTGGGGTGACCACTGAACTATTGACTCTTAATTAGAACCCCCTTGACCCGCTTCTCTTTGGGGGTGATCTGTCTTTGTCAGTCTGCCTCCTTTTCTCCTATACCCACTCTGCCTTCTTCCAGTCTCGGGGAGTGACTTAGGGTGATTGTAGTGCCCAGCTCTCCACGCCTAGCTTGAAACCTCCCTGCAACTGACCTGCTTCTCCTCTGGGGGGCCATCTATCTGTGCCTGTCTCCCTGCTGCCCTGCTTGCCTGGCTGCCTACCTGTTTCTCTCTCTGGCAACTTGTCAAGACCCACTTGCTCGA
Source organism: Gekko japonicus (assembly GCF_001447785.1). NCBI lineage: Eukaryota > Metazoa > Chordata > Lepidosauria > Squamata > Gekkonidae > Gekko > Gekko japonicus. Next base: position 50,968 of record NW_015168693.1, read on the forward strand.
CTGTCCTGGACTGCAGTTGGGTTGGGTGCTTGCTTGGTCAGGTCTTCGGTGCCATGAGAGGGAGTGTAAGGGGTCGCGCTTGTGACTGTGGGAGGATGTCATCACTTTCCCCTGTGCTAAGTGGTTGTGGGCAATGAGAACAGCCCCCCCCCAGTGGAGGACGCCCCCAGAACATCATTGAGGGTCTCAGCATCCACTTCCCCTGCTCCATCCATATCCATGGGGCTCTCAACTGCCACAAGAGGTTTTGGCATTGCCTCCTAAGCTGTACCACGAAATGGTTTGGAAGGAAGAAGAAGAGTGATGGCAGTGACTTGGAGGATGATGGCGGTGATGCATCCTCCCCTTCCACATCCCAAGATTCCCAACTCCCTGCTGCCCCTTTTTCCATTGATACACCCTCATCTAGCACTCCCTGACCCAGTGACAGGAAGCAGCTGCGACTCCCACCTGCTCCAACCATGGGCATGGGGAGCTGTGTGAACGTACTTCCACACCCTGGAGAGTAACCCATGTGTGGCGGAGTGCCAGATGTGCTGCGCTCATGTCCAGAGCGGACGGGACCCACAACACTTGGCCATTACTGTTTTCCGGAGACACCTGCAAAGGGCACCCCCCCGTTTGTTGTTGCTGGAGGCATGAGTGTATGCCACGGGTGGGAAGTGAAAGAGGCCCACTCCCACTCGGAAGAGACAAGCGGAGGGAAGAGGAGGCTACTCAAAGAAAAGCTCCAGGAGCTGTGGTTGGGACTACAAGGCAAGCCACTCTCCAAGAGGACATGCTCACAAGGACACTGCCAGTGCTGGCAAAAAGGGCAAGGGGGAGGTCTCAGGAAACAATCACTCACCTCAGCAGTGAGATGATTGCCATGGATGTCCAACCATTTGTCCTTGTGGCTGCCTGGTACACCATTCCCTCCAGGAGGACCATGAGACAGTGAATGTTGCCCTCTGTGCATTGCTCTGCGGTGGAGCTGGTTGAGGCCAAGCTCTCCAGAGTGCGAGGCTGAACTGTCCACCTGATGATGGACCTCTGGAGTGGCTGGCACCACGGCTACTGCTCCCTCACCTCCCACTGGTGGCAACCAGAGGAACTACAAGATGGTTCTTCTGCCCTGCACTCATTTTGTCCACAGAGGGAGGGTGGGCCTGGGGAGACACAGCCACCTGCAACTTTGCACGTGGCTCCTGGGGCCCAGGCAGGGCAAGGGGGTTGGCCCTGCTCAGTAATCATGTTGTCTGTCTGCAGAGGGAGGGTGGACCCAGGGAAATGCAACCACCCACAACCGTGTGGGTAGCTCTTGGGCCCCAGACAGGGCTGGCCCTGCACTGCAGTCCTGTTTGTAGGAGTCGGTGGGCCTGGGGAGTAAGCCTCCTACTGTGTAGATGAATCCTAGGCCCTGGCAGGGCACTGTAGTTGCCTTGCCTGTAAAGGAAGTGTGGGCCCAGAGAGTCTGCCACCTGCTGTGCAGGTGGCTCCTGGTGCAGGGTGGGAGGGTTGTCCTTGCCCTGCCCTGCCCTGCACTACAGCCACCTCCTGTGCTGGTGGCTCCCTGGTCAAGGTGGAGGGGGTTGGCCCTGCATTCATCTGGTCATTGGAAAGAGGATGGGCCCAGCCAGAGATGTGTCCATTTGCAATAGTGCCGGCAACAGTTCTCTCGTACATGCTTCTGGGTGAAGGGGGGTATCCATCCCGGAGAGGTCTGCTGCAAGTTTGATGCTTCCCCTTTACTAGGTTGCATAGGGTCTGTCCTGTCCATTCTATGGTCCAGAACCCACACTTGACAACATTTCCCCAGAAAGCACTTTCCTGAGGGCACCTTCTTTGGTGGGCTGTAACTGACCCCCCCTCCAAAGTCAGGCATGTAGGGGGCTATCCAAGGGAGGTTTGTCACGAGTTTGATGTCTGTAGCCCTCACAGGGCCTGTTGTATAAACTCCTGAACCTACACCTGTCATTTCCTGAAAAGCACTTTCCTGGGGGCTCCATGTTTGGGGGTCTGTAACTCAGCCCCCCCAACTCCAATCCACACATAACTTGTAGGGCATGTAGGGGGGCATCCCGGGGATGTCCGCTGCAAGTTTGATGCATGTAGCTCGCACAGGGCCTATTCTATACACTCCAAAACCTGAGCCTGACATCTCCCCCCAAAGCACTTTCCTGCGGGCATCTTGTTTGGGGGTCTGTAACTTGGACCCCAAGTCCAATCTGCGCATAACTTGTAGGGCATGTAGGGGGCATCCCAGGGAGGTCCATTGCAAATTTGATACCTCTAGCTCACACAGGGTCCATTCTGTTCACTCCAGAACATGCGCCTGACATCTCCCCAAAAAGCACTTGTTTGGGGTCCATAACTAGGACCCACAAGTCCAATCTTCACAAACTTGGTGGGTGGTTAGAGGAGAGTCAGCTGGAGATGCCGTATGATTTGGGAGTCTCTAGGAGCCTGGGGGGCCTCCCCACTGTGTCCTGAACTTCCCAAACTGGTTCGGTTTGGCAGAGCGCCCGGCTTCGGGACATGTCCTGAACCAGGTTTTTCCAGTTTGTTCCTATCTCTAGTCAGCAGTGCTACCTTGAAAGGCAATTCTGGTATCTTAAAATAAAAGATTGATGTAAACTGCCCTGAGCCTGCTCGCAGGGAGGGTGGTATATAAATCAAATAAATAAATAAATATAAATATTGTTGACTGATAAACATAGCAGCAGTAACACTATCAACCCTCAGTACAATTGGCTGGGTTGTAAATATATGAATGCAAACCATCTTTTAAGTGCAGCTATATCAATGGCATCTGTATCAACATTTGTGAAAAAGAGAAGATTGCAGTAGTCGCAGGAAGTTTGGATTTTTCCCTACCTCCTGTTATGATAGGAGGAATCGCCCATCAAGGATATCTTCCATACTTCTAAACAGAAGAAACAATATCAGTCAGTTCAGTGTTTTGTTATCTCTGAGCTGTGGAGAAGTTTAATGAGGTAGTCACCTAACCTTGATCCTTGTACTTGGTTTACATTCTGATATTTTCAGGTAGGTTTGTTGGTATCATTGGGAGGGGACAGGTACACTTACTCCCTCACAGGATTCTAGTAGTCTGCATGTGACTCAGCTTCTGATTGATCAATATCCATCTCAAGGTATGGGCTTGATTCTTGCAACCTGACTTGCAGGACCATGGAGTCCCACAGACGTCTCTGGTGCATCCTCTTCTGTACTCAGTTTCTCAAATTAGAACAGGGCCATATTCAGTAAGAGCAGTAATCTATCTTGTCTTTTCTTTAATTTTAGGTCTCACTATAATGTATCTGGGGAGCTGCAGTGGCTCAAGTGGTTAAGACGCTGAACTGCAGGCTGTGGAAGGTCGGTAGTTCAGCAGTTCGAGACCTGAGTTGCTGCATGACGCAGTGAGCTCCCGTCTCTAGTTCCAGCTCCTGCCAACTTAGCAGTTCAAAAGCAAGAAATTGCAAGTAGATAAATAGATACCACTTCAGTGGGAAGGTAACAGCGTTCCGTGCACCTTGGTGTTTAGTCATGCCGGCCACATGACCACGGAAACGTCTTTGGACAGCGCTGGCTCTTTGGCTTTGAAATGGAGATGAGCACCGCAACCCTAGAGTCGGATTCGACTGGCTTTCGAGCAAGGGAACCTTTACCTTCATAATGTATCTGAACCATGAGCTTTGCACATACAGTCTAGTCTTGTCATTGAATATAAATCTTGAATAAATGTAGTTATATTTTACCTCTTAATCCATTCACTTTATGAACTGGAATTTATCCTGGTATTTGAAATCAAAAGGAATTTACAGCGTCATGATTCATTAATTTTACAGCCTGTTGCCGAAATTACCTTGCCTATTTAGTAAAACTAATGAACCCTGTAGGAAAATAATGTAGGGAATAAATGACCTGAGAACTCCATAGGGATGGCTCTTTGATAGTTGGGGTAAAGTTTAATCTTTTTGCTCAACTGGTGTGTTTAGGAAATAAAACGTGGTAGTGTATTTAACAAAAATGTTTACCAATACAGTACAGTGTTGGGCTGACAAACATTTTAAAAGCTGATGTTTGGTTAATAATCAATTGCATATTTTTTGCCATATAAATGGCAAACACTGATACCTAAAATTCAGTCTACCTTGAGTAGCTTTAACACTTTGTTTTTATAAAGGTGTACTGTTGCCTTTCACATTATATAGGGAAGTTTGCAAATATATGTTTTGAATAAAGATAATTCTGTTATCTTTATTAATACCTCTGAGTGAAATGCAAAGTGGAGGAAACAAATGAGGGGCCTGCAAGAACCTGCAGGGGTATTTTATTTCCCAGTATATCTCTCCCCCACTATTTCCTCTTTCCAAACTGACAGTCTCTATACCCTTTCTCCTTTCCCTGCTTCCTTCTGTCCTTCTCTTCCAGCAGCCAGCCTACCTTTTATCTGCCTCCCCATCTTCAGCTGTATTATTTATTTACTTCATTTATACCCCACCTTTCTCCTCAATGGGGATCCAGAGCACCTTATGTGCTCTCCTCCATTTTATCTTCATCAACCCTTTGAGGTAGATTCAGCTGGGACTCTTATGACTGGCCCAAGGTCACCCAGTGAGCTTCCATGGCAGCGTGGTGATTCAAACATCTGTCTCCTGGATCCTAGACTGAAACTCTAACCACTGCACCATACTGGCTTTTGTGCAGTGGCCGCTTTTGAACTGTAGTGAGCATCTGGGCCTGCCAGTGGTTGCTGCTTAACCTGGCCCCAATGAGTCCACCCTCAAAGAATAAAACAGTCCTAGAAAGGACCCTGCCCCCTCCTGCTGCCTTCTACCAACAGAAACTAAGACTTGAGGGATGGAAATATTGTTGTGGTTGCCTAGTGACCCCCACAATGGCTACTGTAGAGGGCATTTGTTTCTTAAAGGTACAGGTGCTACTTCTATTTTGAAGGGTTTTAACCCCGTAATGTATTTTCTTTTCCAAATTTCAAATATTTCTGCAAACCTGCAACTGTTTTCAGGTTTGTAGAAAGATCTGTCGTCTATTCATCACTCCAGTTTCTGGATTTAAGTATCCACAGATGGGGCCATGTTGAGAATTAGATATACAAGAGGGGGACCCGCGATACTCGCGGGGGGGGAGAAGAGCTCCGTCTCCTCTCCCCCCGCTCGTTCTCCCCCAGGTGGCGGCGGCGAGGCCGGTCCCCCCCCCGCACGGCTCCGAGGCGGAGAGGCCTGTCCTCCCCCCCCTTTGCCGGGCTCGGCCACTGCCCCCTATAGAGGGTGGTGGCTCGGCGGCGGCCGGCGAGGCCTGTCCTCCCCCCGGCGGCGAGGCCGGTCCTTCCCCGCCCTCCCCCTCGCTCGCGTGTTCGCCTGCCCGGCCGGCAGGCCAGCCGGCTCCAAAGAGGAGGAGGAGGAGGCGGCGGTGGCGGCGGCGGCAGCGAGGCCGGTCCTTCCCCTCCCGCCCTGCCTGCCTGCCTTGCCTGCCTGCCTGTCTCCCTTTCCCCGCACGCAAGCCCGGTAGGTCGCAGAGCGTCTCCTGCGCATGCGCAGGAGACGCTCTTGCACTTTCGGGGGGATTTAAACATCCCCCCGAAATTTTTTCCACTTTTTTTATTTTTGTGCACATGTGGGGACTGGGCCACGTGTGCACAAACCTCCCCCGGTCCCCCAGCTGCCCCCGGAGCGCTAATTTAGCGATCCGCACTCCGGGGGCAAGTTGGGAATTAGATATATAGATTGGCACACTGAAAATGAATGCATTCTGCATAAAATTGCAAGTGATAGTTCAGTAGTCAGGTTCTCAGGAGATTCTTTTGTGGTGTGGCAAAGGCTCCTTTCTGTTCCAGCTGTATTTGGAGAACTGTGTTTACCAGTGAACCATCTAATAAGTAAAGAAGAAATAACAGGGGAGATAGACAGAACCTAGAGCTGTTCAGCATCAAGGCCTCTGTATGGGGGATTTGTAAAATAAAGCTAGAAGTTTTTTGTGTTTTGGCAATGAAGTAATTTTTCTTTCCTGCGATTCTACCATATCTAAGCAGCATAAGTTTGTTTTTCTTTTTGTTAAGTTTGTAGGTCTTCTTGAAATAAACAGTAGAACTCTTAGGAACTGAGGGTTATGAGATATGAAAGAGAAAGGGGGGAAGGGAGTTAAATTTGAGAACTGGGGTAAGATGGTTAGTTTTAATTTGATTAAAACAGCAGTTGCTCTGATAATTTGCCTTTAAGTTTGTAGTCATTTTTATGGCTTTCCCCCACAAAGCCAGATCTTGTCAGTGTGGATTATAGTGTCAATTCAACTAAAGTAAGTATAGTCTTTTCATTAGATAAAATTAATAAAGTTATGACTATTGTTAGCCAAATTGCCTTGAATTATTAATTAGTCTAGGGGAAGTTATGATTATTAATTGGCAATAGGGAAATTAGGGTTCACACCAATGTATGCACCTTTGCTGTAAGCACCAGAACAGACACAGGGACTGTATTCAATTAAATATATTGTCTTTTTACTGGGGAATATATATCATTCAAACAATACACAACCACACACACATTTATACATATATTAAGAAATAAAGATCCTTAACACAGTTGCTTTAGCAGGACATTCGTTGGTTGGGCAATATTTACCTGTCTACATTAATTGAGCCGTTCCAATGGAGGAATGGAGGGGTTTATAAATAGAAAATGGGGAACACGTGCTCTGAACCAGCAGAACCACGTGGACTCTAGCTGCAGACTAAAGGTTAAAGATGGAGATGGGGTATATGGATAGCAAGCTGGACATAAGAGGGTTAAAGCATTCGATAGGGGTCGTGGAGAGAGTAAGAGAGAGACCATGTGGTCGGGCAGCATCTTTTATAATGTGGTGGTGGCTAGGCTGGCCACACACCTCTGTGACACCTTCTGTTAGTCTGTCCCATAAAACATACTATTGGTTGGCTGGAAGAGGGGAGGGGGACTAAGGAGTGGTCAATATTGAGAGCTAGAAACTTAGACTGAGGACTGGCACCTGGATGAAGGATGATTGAATCATCAGGCTAGGGCTATTGTCTCTTGATGGCCCTAGCCTTGCTGATGGGTGAGCAATTAGTTGCTATTCAACCATGAATAGAGTCTCTTGATTAGATTTGTAGGTAGCTGGGAGAGGGGGAAGAGAGGTTGCCTACATGTGTTGGAAGAAGCTCCTAATGGCGTCTGGAGTTCTCTGTCCTCATGTTTTTCCATGGCATGGCGTCTGAGGCTTTTTACAGGCTTATGGAACTGCTTCATCTCACAGCAGGCAAGATGGCTGGTGACTCTGGACTATCACTGTGGCAGCAACACTAAAGGAAGGTTTCCCTCTTTCAGGTGTGCAGTCTCAACAGATATTCTCAGGTCTCCATATTATACAGTCCCTTTGCACAGTTCATATTCCATAAAAACACATTGATAGGCTTGCATGGCAACACTATAGCTACAGTGTTATCTGAGTAATAGTTAGGTACAAGTGTAGGCCCATGATACTTGCAGGGAGATTTGCTCACACATCCACTTTCTTGCTGGGTCTGCACCCAGTGTGACTGCCAGGCCTGTTCCGCTGCTGCCTGCAGGCCTGGCATGATTCCCGGGCTGTGCCACCAGCAGCTGCATTTCCAGTGCGGCTCCTGGGCTGCAGTGACGATGGCGTGGCTGGCATGGCTGCCAGGCTGCAGCTGCATGCCTGATGCGGCTCCTGGGATGCACAGCCACTTCTGGGCCCAGCACGAAGACCCAGGCTGTGGAGCTGCCTCCTCTGCCACTGAACCCAGTACGGAGCTCTTGACTGTGCAGCTGCTCCCTGATGCCACCACCGCCAAAGTTAAGTGTGTTCCCTGTGCTTGTGGAGATAAGGCTCCTGTACCTTTGAGGGGATTTAACACCCCCTGTATTTTGTTTGTTTCATTTTCAGATTTTTCTGCAAACCTGGGGAGTGCCCTGGATTTACTGAAAAATCTTCTTAGCCTCTGTGTGGCCCCAATCTGTGTATTTAGCTATCTGCAGATGGGGGGCATGGGTGGCTATTAGAATATAAGATTGGGAAAGGAGTGCTGTAGCCTCCCTGTGGGGGGAAAATGCTGAAGCTTTATCAGATGATTTTGGCTGTAAGAGCTATTGAGCCCAGCCTACAGAGGGATAGGTGGATCCTCTGAATCTGTCAAGTTTGAACTACTCAGCTGTGTATATTGTTTGCAGACCATTGGAGTGATAACATTTAAGTAGGCATCATTTTGCCTTTTCTTAACCACTAGCATCTGAATAATTCTTAAGTGGCTGATGCAAAATTGTGAAGGACTGTTGTCCCCTCAAAATCCAAGCCTGATGACTTTTCAGGATTGTCAGTTTGGCCTGGGAAAAAAGTTAAGCAGGTGAACTCTTCCAAACTCTGTATTTTAAAAACTTTTTAATATATAATTTGCACATATGTAGGTAGAACTTGGATGCTCTATTTGTATTGTAAATTTAGTCTTAACCTCTTGCTACCCACCCCAAGCCTTTTGGAAAAATCTGAGCAGGAGAAAAGGGTGATTTACAAAAAATCCCATTCTAGGAGTTTAAACATGAAGGGGGCTGAAACTGTACTCTTGCAAGAAGGGGGACCTGTGATCCTTTCCAGAGGAGGGAAATCCCTTTTTCCTCTCTGCCAACCACTGCTTTCTGCTCTCTTTCCTTTTCTTATGAACTTGTGGCTTATCCTAAGTTGCTAAAATCAATATCTTAGCTGCTCCAAAGCAGTTTTTGATTCCATGGGAATGGGTTGGGTATATAAATACTTGGAGCTTTTGATACTGTTGTTTATGTACTGACAGCTTAACAGTCCTGGCTCCTAGTGATGCCATTGATGCAACATCCTTAAGAGGCTTCAATGTCAGTGTAATGCCATTCTGTGGTTGTGGTATATCTTGTGCTAATTGTAGACGGTTTCTAGATATGCATTCCAAAAAGTGTTCAATAGCTGCATGTCAGCATTATGTAAATGCATTTGACTGATGCCCAGATTGTACAGACAAGCTTTGTGCCCTGACTTTTGTTTGAGTTTGTTCAGAAGGTTTAATGCTCTTAGAATTTAGTCATCGAGGCATGCTTTCCTGCAATCTTTTTTTTTTAATCTGTTTGGTTTTGCTTCCCTGGTACGTTGGTTTTAGAGATTAAATGAGATGGAAAAGACCTACTACCCAGGATGCTTTGTTAGTAGGAGGGGGCAAATTTGATTGCCGTCAGCACTGGGTTACCATATGGGTGCTTAAAAGCATTTGGCTTGCAGATGATGACACTAAAAATAGCTTCTGAACATAGTTGCAGCTGGGTCCGATTTCAGGCTTTAGCTGAGTTGGCTGTAAGAAACTTTCTTTGCTGCTGTTGCAAGGCTTATGTGAGGGTGAATTTTTGCTGATTCTATCTTGGACACTGGTTTTATAATCAGGTTTACTTTATTCATGGATAAAAGACACTGATGCCATGGCTGAAGACTCAGGTATGTTCTCTCAGCTCGGAATAACAAGTTGTCTGTAATGTGGTGGTTGCTGTGTAACTTTAATCTGAATATTTTGTAAAAAGTTTAATTTCTATTACTGGTTTTAGGTAAATACATGGAACCGATGACTTAGCATCATATTTGATCTTGTGACTCTTAAACAAATGAAATTATATTACACAGCAAATTATCTTAGATCCTTTATAGCAAATAGGACATGTTAACATTGTTAGTAATTTAATACACAGTTTGTAAGCGATCCTTTCAAATATTGTATGGGTTTTTGAAGGTGCATAATTATATTGCTAGAGGTTTGTGGTATCTTTGTAAACATAGCAAAAGCAAAGGTTTACCAGATTTGGAAAGTAACCTACTTTCTACATTGCTGGCAGTACTTAAGGGCTTCAACTTTAATTTAGCTCTCTAGAATGAATTAAAATTGGTAAATAAATCTAATATATGTTATTAGTATTGGCTCATGATTGACACTCTTATTGTTAAATATCACAGATAAGTTAATGACCCCTTCCATCTCCAACAGAAAGAGATACAGTTGTAATTAACTAGTAAAGAGGACTCAGTGAGTTGGCAGTAAAAGCTTCCAATAAATCACTTTTTCAGTAAATGTTTGGATTTTTTCACTGATTTGCATATTTATAGAAGTAATGGTTTCATAATTTAAAAACAATTGTTTAGAAAATTATATAATGCAGTATTTGCAGTGAATAGCATTTTGGCTGCTGTTCAGAGAAAATGATCTAACATTAACTTTGAGAGCATGTATTCATTATATCACTTGCTGAATATTATATGTATCATTGACTTTCCTGTCTGTGAAGTCACTCGGCCTAATTTTATCTCCATGACTTTGAGTTATGGTAGTATTTTAGTAGTAATTGATTATACATCTTTTTTTCTGTGTGCAATTCCTGTGTGTGTTATATGAGCACCTCGATTAATGTGAAGCATTTTGTGCCAGTAGCTGATGAACAGTGTTCTCTGTGCTCCTGATGGCCTTTAAACTGATTTAGAGCCTAAATGACAGACAGTAGTGAGCTCATATATTACCTTATTTTGGTAGACTTAAAAGTTCATGATACTACATGTACATTTAGCTGAAAAAATTATTATAAAAAGTATTACATGTATTATATGTCTGTAGCTCTCCTTTATAATCTAAAACATTTCTTAAGGAACACCGTCTCCTGGGGGGGGGGGTGTCGGTGAACATGGCAAAATTCAGTTGAGAGGCAGAAGCTGAAAGCTCTACTACTACAAAATGGATCCTGAATGGAATTTCTTAAAAATGAGTTTGTGTACAAGGAATTTTTAGTGGCAGCTGGATAATAGAAGTTGCATGGAAGAATGTGGGAGTAGCTGTTTTGCTGGAGGAGGGGAAAGTAAAGATTTTTTCATTGTGATGCTGTTCAAGCAGATTCAGTAATGTAAAGTTAAGTAATTCTGGCCCATAACATGTAGTGAGGCTTAGTAAAATGTCTATCAGTTCAAATGAAAGGCACACTAATGCTGTTCTGTATCTAGAACTTTTGCAACTATTAAAATTTAGCATTTAGCTTTGGCTTTTAATTGTTCCAGAATATGGCATATAAATTCCATTAGTGTTGCATGTGGGGCTCCCATTGAAAAATGTTCATAAACTTGTACTGGCTATGAATACAGCAGCTAGATGACTATATTTTTACATATAAGTATTCAGGAGGCAACTTATTACAAAGTAAAAACAACAGAAGTGCTTGACATAAATTAAAATAGCAGTAAACAAGATAAAGGGGATAAAAGATAAGACATCACAGTAAAAATAAGGGTAATTTTTAAAAGACTTTGACACAGCGTAAAAGCAGAAAGTTAACTTTTAAAAGCATTGGTATAAAAACAGGGCAACAAATTTCCATTAAATAGAGGAAATTTTCTGAAACAACAATGACATAAAAGCTGGGTAGTGATAGAACCACATCTGGGAGGTGAAGATTTCCAAGATGTCCAGAATAGTAAATAGGTCTTTGGCACAAACCAAAGATAATCTAGCAACAGTTATTGCATAAGTATAATATATAGGTCATTTTCACCAGATAATATACATATATCCTTGTAATGATTTCCAGTCTGTATCTCAGCTCCTCCTTCCCCATCTCTCAAGCAGATATAGCTGTTGAATTCTCTTCTGTAATTTATTTAGGGTTGGAGGGGAGAGCATATTAAACAGTGAGCTTCTTTGGTAACAAAATTTCGTTGAAACTGAGGTATTGTCTGATACTTTAGTTTTGAGAGCACAGCTGTTGACATAGTGGCATCAAGAAGCTCTTTCCCATGTAAATAGTTGAAACTACTATGTTGAGGGGCTATAGCTCAGTATCAGAGCATCTGTTTGTCATGTGGAAAGTCCCAGGTTTAATCCCTGGCATCTCCAGTTGAAAAGATCTAGTAGTAGGTGATAAGAAAGACTTTATGCCTTGGACCCTAAAGAACTTCTGCAGTTTGAGTAGACAGTAGTGTCTCTCCACTAGGCATCTTGGGAAATCAGAGTATTCCTTTCAGAAATTTGCATTCAAAAAAAATGTGTCAGCATTGAGATATCATAACAAGATGGAGCTTAATCAAACCGGGAAATGTTGGATAACTCTGCAAATACTAGAGCAAGAAGTTGTTGGGATGAGAGAGCAGTATATAAAAGCACAGCAAGCATACTGTCTTTGTGCATGGCATCTGAATGTTGCCAGAAAATACTTCAATAGCTTTTTGAGTGCTAATTTCAAATTTAATAAGCAAAAGCTCTTCCTTCAAGATTCAAAAAGGATAAGATTAGCAGTATGTAGATATAAAAGTTTCACTGCAAATTTAATTAAAATAAATACCAGTTATTAATCAACTCAAATATTAGGGTTGCCAGACTCCAGCCTTTGCAGGGCACTTCCCCACCACTGGCTAGCTGGCCAGTGGGAAATCCCATCCCCAACTGACCCAAAAGTTGACATGATGAAGTCACCTGGAAGTGACATGATCACGTTGCATGGTGACTCTAGTTTTTGGGCAAAACTCTGTGGTAAAATTGGCTATAAACCATAGAGCCAAAAAACTAGAGCATAACTCCCGATGTCAGCGATGTGATGATGTCATTTCGGGGTGAAGGCATCACCCCGCACAAGTTTTATGCACATGGCAGAAGATCCTAGAAAGGACCAAGGATCCTCCTGCCGACTGCCAGGTAGGACCTGGTGACTCTATAAAATATATATCTGGTGTAAGCTAAATCTGAGTCATGTTGCATTCTATGTATACAGTCTTGATTGAATCCATGATGATAATAAACCAAGTAAAGATTCTATAGTACAGAAAAGATTATGAGGAAAAACTTCAGGTTTGAACCATTAGTCATATAATACCTATTATAGTAAATTATCAGTATTTATGTACCTATCAAACAGTATGGACATCTGCTTTCTATTGTCACTGAAAAAATGTTCTGCCCTGTAGCCCACTGCTTATGGAATTTCTGGGCATTTAGCCCACAATCCAGTATACTTAATTTTGTATTCAGCCAGAGCTCTTGCCAGTTTGGTGTAATGGTTAAGAGCAGTAGGACTCTGATCTGCAGAACCAGGTTTGATTCCCCACTTCTCCACATAAAGCCAGCTGGGTGACCTAGGGTCAGTCACAGCTATCTCAGAGCGCTCTCAGCCCCACCCTACCTCACAGGGTGACTGTTGTGGGGAGAGGAAAGGAAGATGATTGTGAGGTGCTCTGAGACTCCTTTGGGTAGTGAAGGGCGGGGTATAAAACCAACTCTTCTTTTTCTGCTTGCTTAGAGTTTTTACACAGGCACAGCCAAATGCAGATTGATGAATTCCGCAGTCCCTGTGCTTTTTACTAAGTAGATATAATGTTATAGTGCGAAAAATATGTGCCAGTGTGACCAGAAGTTGTGGATTATGCTAAGGTAGTATAAAATGAATGTGTTTTAATTGTTTCAACAACGAATTAGTATGCACTCTTGTTCATGGAATATTTATTTATTTATTTGATTTCTTTCCTGCCCTCCCTCGCGAATACAAAATAGGAAACTTAAAATTATTTTTTCTTCTTCATTGAAAATGTGTTTATTACATTTTAAACATTTTTATCCCACCTTTGTTCCCAATTGGGGTACTCAGAACAGCAGCCAGTTAAAGAACATTAACAAACAACTTTAAAAACTATACATATAAACAGTAATTAAAAATACTAACAGGAAGGGGGTCAGTAAGGAAATGCCAAACAAACAGAAAGGTCTTCAGTCACTGTAAGAACATAATGGTAGAGGAGGGATAGATTAATCTACTTGGGGAGGGGGTTCTACAGTTTTAGTGCTGTGACTAAAAAGGCCTTTCTTTGATTGCTACCCATCGAGCCTAAGATGATGGGGCCACCTGAAGATGACTGTAATGGTTATGTAGGTTCATATGGGAGTAGGCAGTCCTTAAGATATAGGGCTTTAAAGGTCAATACCATCACCTTGGATCAGGCTTGGAAGCAAGTCAGAAGTAGTTTTAAACTACATTGGAATAATATGGTCCCTATGACCCACTCCAGTTAACATTCTTCTTCAGCGTTCTGTATCAGCTGTGGTTTCTGGACACTTTTCAAGGCTGCCTCACATAGCGTGTATTTCCACTAATCTAATCTAGATATTACCAAGACATGAACTAAGTGGCAAGATTTTTTACGCAGGAAGGGCTGTGGTTGGCCCACCAGCTGAAGCTGGTAAGAGGCACTCATATCCAGCACTACTACTTGCTTCTCCCAACAGTTGTCCGGATTAATCAGTAGATAATCTTAATAATTGCTGCATATATGTAATGAAACATATTATGCTGAATTTTGTAATAAAATGACCTGTTTTAAAATTTGAAACTATAGCTATGCCTTCCAATAGTAATTAAATTGCTTTATATTACAGAAACAAAACATGGAAACAAGAATGGCAAGAAAGAGGGCGTTTCTGGAAGTTCATTTTTTACGTGGTTTATGGTAATTGCACTGCTGGGAGTATGGACATCAGTTGCAGTGGTTTGGTTTGAACTTGTAGATTACGAGGAAGTCCTAGGTAAGAGTTCCATATAATGCAAACTGTAAAATAGAGTGATTAAGAGAATGTGTTCAATGTTTGCAAGCATCATGCAGTTATTGTTTTACAATTTTGGTTCAAAACTTCAACGATAATGGCTGCTTGTTCATTATTCATGTATTTGTTGCCAAGCATTGCAGATCTTTATTTAATTAAGGCTTATTTGTTATAAGAATGATCAAAGTTATATATACATTCCCAATATCAAAGAATTATAAGGGGGAAATGCCTATGTTTCATATATAAGAGTAGGAGGGTCATGTAGTTTATTTATTTATTTATTTTTTCAACTTATATCCCACCCTTCTTGCAAGTGGGCTCAAGGTGGGTAACAACAACAGAACACATCAACAATTAAGAAGAGAAGAAGAAGAAGAGACTGGATTTATACGCTGCCCTTAATTCAGAGTCTTGGAGCGGCTTAAAACAAGTTAAATAAACAAGTTAAAGCAAGTTATATAAGCAATAATAGTTAAAAACAGTTAAAACGAGAAAATATAGGTCTAGTTAGCAGCAGTTCATGGATCTCATGACATTATGTGTTTAGGGTGTTGTGAATAATGCTTTCTGTATTTTACCATGCATGCAGCAAAAGCAAAGGACTTCCGTTATAACTTGTCAGAGGTACTCCAAGGTAGGATTATAGAATATAAACTGTGTTTACGCTTCATGGGCATGAACTGTATAAACTTTTAAAAATGTGTACACACACACACACACATATATAAAATTGTTATTATTTCTTCTACAGCTTGTTTTGACTGACTCTGGTGGAGTTACCTTTTATATCTGAAAAGCTAATGTAACCATCGTTTTTTGTTTTTGAAGAATATTCGTGTAGACTTTATTGTTGTTCCTTGTGCCTTCTCCCTATATTATACATTATATTTCCCCATGGTTTTTAAAACTATAAGCTTTTTCGACAGCTGTTGTTGGTTAATTTGGGACTGAATCAATGAAAACTAAAATGGCAGGTGATGAAGGCAGAGTGGGACCCTGCTCATCTGAGCTATGCATTCCTTCCTTTCTCCTTTGGGGGAAATCATGTTGGCTAGGATGCTTCCTCATATAATCAGGAGACTGGGAAGATTTTATTGCTGACTGCTTTTGGACATCTTGTTTCTCTTTATCTGCTTCTAAAGACTTAGAGGCTCCAGGTAGATGGGACTGATCTACTGAATCATATACCAGAATTTATCTGGGATTTGGGGTTGTGAGAAGTGGGGGTAGGAAAATGTAGATACCTCACTTTACCACAGCAACTAAAGATCTGATTGAAGTCAATGTTAGGCTGTAAGTTAAGAGACAGAGGGTCAGGTTTTATTGAAAGTATAACAAATTTGTATTCAAGATAGAACTGTTACATAAGCCATTACCTTCAACCCTAGGGACAGACAGAATTTGTGAAAGTTGCTATGGTATTTTCCATAGCAGTTATTATAGATACATATTTTAACTAATTTAGTAATATATTTTATGTTACCTAGAAATAAATGCATTTTAGTAATAAAGCCCAATTATTTAGTTATTTAAATTACCTTATCTTTCTTTTGGGTAGACTGTCAAGGTGGCTTATAACTTCTTTTAAATCAATTGTGAAAATAAACACAGAAGCAGTTAAGTGGGTAATCACTCAGACAGAGAAACGATACGATTTTTGTCACCAAAAGCTGCAGTGAAAAAAGCCTTGACTGATACTGAAAATTTGACACTATGGGTGCTTTCAAATAAATCTGAGAAAAGAGCACCTCCATGATCTGAGCACTACCACACATACCTCTTTGCAGTGGTCTGCCACCTGAGCTTTTACAGTGGGTTTGTGTGGAGTCCTAATCTGATCATTACACCACACCCACTACACTCTACTGACACTCCTTTTTGCCTTGTTCGGTTATCCAAGGCAGAAAAAATAATTCAACTCAAACAATTTCCCTCAATATAAAGGGCTTCGCAATCTATAATAGCCCATAATTCCGGCTAGGTAGCATGTATTTCTCTTCTCCACTTGAACTTGCTTTGAGTGTCTAGGGCTATGGCTATGTCATTGTCACAAATACTGGTTTGCAGTTTTCTGTAGGAGGATTGCATGCATCTGCATTATTTCTGAATGCTCTAGTTTCCTTTTTGAAAGAGATGCCTTCAAGGTTGTGCTTGATTTGTTACATACGGAGTAACTTTTTATAAGTTATGCAAGTGTGTTAATAAGTAAATATGAATTGCTAACCAAAATATTTAGTAGAAGCTGTTGGGTGTAATTCTACTGCTGAAGTCAGTTGCAAAGTTTCCATTTGACTCTAGAGAAGCATGATTACAGCCATTTTGACATTTGACTTGTGCAGTATTTTAGATACAAGCTTTGTGTAGTTTCTGAAATACCAGGCAATACTGAAGTACTAATTATTAAATTATGTGAAAGGAATTCAGATTTGCATATGATACATAGGGTTGGATCTAACTAGATTTTCTGCTCGTGAAAAGCAAGGGGGGTGCCTCGTTAACTACCAAAAAAGCTGAGCTGGGGACCATGGGACCTTCATGGACAAAACCATATGAAATGGGGGATGTACTAAGGAGAGGGATATTAGGTGAGATTGGGTAATAAAGCTGGCAGGATCCAACCCATCGCCTTTTAAATGCAGAAATTTATTCAGAAACATCTTCTCAAAATGATTGTTTTACATTTGTGTTTTGGAATAGCACCTTTTATAAAACTTGACAATTATTATTTTTGTTATATTCCAACACAGACTTAATTTAATGTTGGAATAGATTGCTGAATTTATTTCTACCTCTCTGTTGTAGGAAAACTTGGAATCTATGATGCTGATGGGGATGGTGATTTTGATGTGGAAGATGCCAAGATTTTGCTAGGCAAGTACACACTTGTAAAATTCTATCTTCAATATTATATTTAGTCTAATGTTTATATATTATGCTACTGTATCAGTTTGTGTTGTAAAATTAAAACGGCAAATAGAATGCAATCTGAACTCTCTCCTAATATATTTTATTAGTAGATTGTGCTGCAATATTATAGAATGAAATGTTATTGAAAAACCCTTTGGGAGTATGCATGCTCTGGAACAGAGAAGACCTAAATCAGAGCACCATGTTCCTACAAGTCTGTCCTTTAAGAATTCTGTATAGTGTTAGGAAAAAGGCATGGTATTTATGTTGCTGGCAAACTGACATCCCGTTGAAATGATTCAAAATAGTTACTTTAGCTGATGGACAACTGAATTACTACTGCTGTTATCATTTCATCATTGCTTTTACTGCTAACACTTCACGATAAGTATTTGAAGGTGAACTATTCTTTGGAGCTATTCTTTGACCCGCCCTTCTGAATACTGCAGTCCTATTATATTTAAAGGGAATATTCCTCCTCCCATGCATTTTACAGTACAAAATACTGATCCCATCAGTTACCACCGATAAATCCTTTATTAAGAACTCCAGCCCATTTTTGGCTGCTATTGGGCAGGTAGCCAGAATGAAACTGTGCCATGGCTTCCAAAAGGGGGTGGTCTTTATACCCTGAAGTCTCAACCTGTGGATGGTTCCAGCCACTGGAATACATTTTTTGTTCAAGAAAATCTGAGAATTATTCATTCTTAAAGAGGCATGAGCTGAAACACACATGGTGGGGAACTTGCGTGGGCCTGATGCATGATGAAACTGACATGTTATAAGAAGTTATAATCACTGACCAATAAAACTCTCGGAAAAAGAAATTTGCAAAAATATACTTCTGAGTACAGCACTTCTCTGATGTATAGTATAGACAAGAGGAAATAAAAGAAAGGACGCTGGAGAAGTTGCAAATGTGCTGATGAAGAATGTGTAAGATGAGCTGATTAGGAAGGAAAACTAATGAAGAAATGTTAGAACGGATATGAATGAGAACTGATGCAAAATCTGAAGAAGAGTGATGAGGGATGATGGGGTACTACTCTACGATATAATTGAGGGGAAACCGGACAGAGCCGTAACAATTGGAGGACCTCTGTACAGTCACTTGAACCAAGTTAAAGAGGAATAAAAATGAAGAGCTGAAGACTGAAAAGACTTGTACAATTTTAAAAAATGTGAAAAGTTGTTGAACAACCTATAGATAAAACATGTGCGGGAGGGGATAAAACAAGCAGCCTCATTAAGTGGCTTATGAAAATGAACAAGGTCAGTAGTAATAGAATGGTAGAGAAGCTGCACAGGGAAAGGTAAAAAAGAATATAAGGGTTTAGAAACTGAAGGGCCTTTAAAGGGGAGGGAAACAGAGAGGTCTTGGGATCCAGTCTCTCTCCTGCAGATAAATTAAATTGGCAGTAATGTTGTCATCCTCTTCCCACATTAACATGCAATGTAAAGGTCCAGTACTTCATTAACTGTTTCGTTCACAGTAGGGAAACTAATGTGACTAATTCATACATTTTGTAGAGAGCCTTTAATTCATCTGTGACACTGTACTTGCCACACATTTTCCAGTGTCTTCAGTCCTCTTTATTTGACGATGTCCAGATAGTGAATTTCTTTTATGTATTCTAGAAGTTTACATTTTTTAAGTCACAGCAAATGATAATAGAAATAGCAAATAAATTAGTTGGTTCACAAATATCCCAGATCTCTTTATTTCCATGGAACAGGAATATGAACAAAAAATGAAGAGGCCCCAGGTTTGCAGAAAAATCTGAAATTTGAAGAATTTTTTTTAAAAGATAGGGGGACCAAGAGAAGATTGTTGGCCATTGTGACAGGCCCTTTCTACCAACTGAAGGGACCTCTTATAATTTTGGGGAACCAGGTTTGTTTGGACCTGTAAACCTTCTCCTCAGTTACTTACTTACTTAATTATAGAATCATAAACAGCAAACCCTCATCTCACAAAAGGAGAATCTAAAAGTCATACTATGAAAGTTATATAAATTAACAACAGCTGCCAGAAATTTTGCCACACACAAAGTGGTTGGCTTATCTTTATCTCTGAGTAATCAGGTTGATTTCACTTCTGAAGAGCCAAAGTCCTGATTAAATAATAGAGAGATCAATTCAGCTCTTAGATCTGAAAATCTGGGCAGTCAAAAAAATATAATCCTCAGAATTGATTTTGTTGCCACAATTACAGAGTCTGTCTGAATATGGAATTCCATTGAAATCTTCCTAACATCACCGCTAAAGGTAGGGCATTCAGGCGAGCAAGCATGAATACCCTTCTATACTTTGGACAAGTTAGCTCAGGTAAATAGTTTGGCATTTTTGTTGGGGGGAGACTGCCTCCTGAGAATAATGAACACACTCTGCAGGTTCTAATCAATGCATTCTCATAATCAAAGTCCCTCAGACATCTTTTAATGAGCTGGGTCAATTCTTGCCTATGCATGGTTTCTGTCACATCATAGGTAATTCCCAAACATGATAATTTATGATCCAGTAATCTGTCCCAATCACTTATGTGATGGTCCAACTTGACTAGTCCAAGGATGCTTGATTTTGAGTTAGATTTTAGGATTCTAATATTTATACTGAATGATCCCAGGCCTTTGTTTCAAAGGACGTCTCCCCAACTTCGGCTCTCAGAGCTATTCCAGACACACATTGAGGAATTCCCAAAACATTGTATAGGAATCTTAATAGTGGTCTGCCGATATTGTCTGTTACTGCTCTGATCCATACCCTAGCAGCATATAGCATCTGCTCAGTGACTCTAGCATTAAATGCTTAAATTTAATAATTTAACAAATTTAATAATTTAATAAAATTTTGAGATGGCCTTCCCAATACTCATAGCAACTCTTCTCCTCAGTTACAAGAGGTTATTAAAGTAGCAAAAGTAAGGGCTTTGGGTTCAGTACCATGAGCTAAATGTGTGGCAAGAACACAGATCACTGAGACAACAGTTGTGTGCAAATACCAAAAAAAGGTTTATTTATTTACAGGTTGGTTTTAAAGAACAGATCAGCAGCACATGTCTGCTCTTTTCTCAGGCAGACCTAAACTATGACTGCACTCTCCCTGAGTCAGAACTGAATTGCTGCTGTGCTTTCCTCCAACATTCCATCCCACTCTGTAAGGTGAATGGATGCAGGAGCAGCCCTCCCATAGGCTGAGGGATGAAACAGCTAAGTGACTGTTTTTCCCTTTAGAGGGAGGACAGCCTCTTGTCTCTCAAAGCCTCCATACAGAGGAGGAGTGGTGGGGAAGCATGAAGATATCACCACTGCCAAGTGGGCAGAGAATGGATGAGCTCAGGGAACATGGGCAGGGAACCAGTTTACCAACCAAGGTAGCAATGAAGGGAAGAGAAGGGCCAGCTGAGCAAAGCAGGCCATGGCAGCTGTAGAGGCCACATCAGAGAAGAGAGGTGCTGGTGGGGACACTGGTGGACTGAGCAAGCTAGTGAGTGAGGAAGCAGGAAATGGGAGGAAGAGGCCAGGGGAATGATGGAGCCAATGACACTTCAGCCAGTGGGGAGGAGCGGACTGGGCAGTGGTGCAGGCAGGCAAGTGAGGGAGAAGGAGGTGGCAGCACCAGCAGAAGGGCAGCTGGGAAACAGGCAATGTGTTGGGCACATTGTTAATTAATTCTAGGTTGTGATGTAGAAATATTTTATTGCTTAAGTACATAGCGTGTACACTATTATCCAATTTTCCCTCCAAGTAATCCCTGTATATGTGAATATGAAGACGTAGTATTCTAATTACCAGTATTCAGATTTAGATAGGGTTATAAATAGTATGTGTATCATATGGGGTTTGTGGCTGTATAAATAATACTGTAGTTTATAAACAAACAATATGAATAAGACTTGCATGCTTCAACTGATGTTTTGTG
Organism: Gekko japonicus; assembly: GCF_001447785.1. Lineage (NCBI taxonomy): Eukaryota > Metazoa > Chordata > Lepidosauria > Squamata > Gekkonidae > Gekko > Gekko japonicus. Next base: position 72,404 of record NW_015168693.1, read on the forward strand.
AGAACCTTAGAAGTAATACTCTGTGCCATTTGTGATGCACACTTGTTTTGCTTTATTCCTGTTTTTCAATCAAAAATTATTTCCATTTGATTCTTGCCCTCTCTTTTGATGTTCTCCTCACAGCCAGCAGGAGGGGGTGGGACTTCTGCTATATCTGGATCCAGGCAGTATGGAGAGGTGCCTTGGCTGCTCTCTGGCCTTTATCTGGCCTCACTGATGGCAGTTAGAAACCGGAATTCATTGTTACTTTTAAAGCATTGCTATCTTGGGAGATTTTAATATGCCAGCTGTTCTTGTTTCAAAATGGATACACCCATTCTGGCAATAGTGAAATAAAATTATAATGTTCTACACGGAAGGGTTTTTTAAAAATCTCATATAATAATGAATAAATAATGATAACTACCAATATCAGTTCCCCCTTTGGGTTGGGGGTGGAGCCTTAGGAGGTCAAGGTTTGAGGAGAGAAGCAACCTCAGCAGGATATAATGCCACAGAGTTCATCTTCCAAAGCAGCTATTTTCTCTAGAGGAACTGATCTCTGTCATCTGGAGGTCAGTTGTAATTTTGGGTGATCTCCAGCTCCCACCTGGAGGTTCGCAACCTTAGTTCCTCTGGAGGAAATGGCTGCTTTGGGTGGAATTTACAGCATTATACCCTTTTGAGGTCTTTCCCCTCAATGCCCCCCCTGGCTCCACCCCCCAAATCTCTAGGAATTTCCTAAGCTGGCAGCCCTATTTCCTTCCTACCCAACAGCCAACCTACCATTATCTGCCCCTCTGTCTTAAGGTTTCTCTCTCTCAACCCCTGCAGCCTCTGCCTAGGAAAACTGTGGCCCACTTGAGTGGTGCCAGCTACTGGGCCACTTGCATGATAGGTAACCCTCAAGGACTTGTGGGAGGGGGGCACTGCAGTTTCCCCTGTATCTGTCTCCCCAAGCTATTTCCTCTTTACATCCTGGCAACCCCCATATCCTCTGCCCTTTCCCTGTCTTCTTCTTTCCTTCAGAGCCATTCACCAACCTGCCTTTTATCTGCCATCCATCTTCAGCTATATTTATTATTTATTTACTTCATTTATACCCCGCCTTTCTCCAAAGGGGGACCAATGCAGCTTACATTATTCCCCACTCTTCCTTTTTATCCTCACAACAGCCCTATGAAGTAGGTCAGGCTAAAAGTATGTGACCCAGTGAGCTTCCACAAAAAGATGGGTATTTGAACCTGGGTCTCCACTCTACTCCACTATATTGCTGAACTGCAAGCTGTGGAAGGTCAGTAGTTCAGCAGTTCGAGACCCGAGTGTGCCGCATGATGGAGTGAGCTCCCATCTCTAGTTCCAGCTCTTGCTAACCTAGCAGTTCGAAAGCAAGAAATTGCAAGTAGATAAATAGGTACCACTTCAGTAGGAAGGTAACAGTGTTCTGGGCGCCTTGGTGTTTAATCATGCCGGCCACATGACCACGGAAATGTCTTTGGACAGCACTGGCTCTTTGGCTTTGAAACGGAGATGAGCACTGCAACCCTAGAGTTGAATTCGATTGGCTTTCGAGCAAGGGAACCTTTACCTTTTACCTCCACTATACCACACTGGCTTTCATAGGATGTCTGCTGTTGAACAGGATCAAGCAGCCAGGCCTACTTGAATCATGCAAGTCAGGTGGTTTCAGGTCACCCAGAGGTTGCTTTTAGGCCTAGGGATCACTCAGAACTACAACTGAACCCCAGACAACAGAGACCTGCCCCCCTGGAGAAAATGGCTGGTTTAGAGGGTGGAATGCATGGCACTATATCCAGCTGAGGCCTCTCCTCTCCCCACCCTGCCCTTCTCAGACTCCACCAGAAAATCTCCAGGGACTTCCCAACCTGGAGCTGTCAGCCCTGATCAGGCCTGGCCCTACTGAGTCCTCCTTTAAAGGCCAAAATAGGCCTGGAGAAGGGCTCTGCCCCTCCCCCTGCTTTTTATTGACAGAGCCAAGCTTGGAATTTCTTTTTTTTTCTATACCGCCCTGACCCCGAAGGGTCTCTGGGCTGTTTACATAGTGGTTCTAACCAACCAATTAACCTAACTAGGGCCACATTGTCTACAGGGTGGTGACTGCCTACCAGTACCCCGGGCTAGTTGTCATCCGGCTTCCTTCCATGGCTTCAGATACTGGCGTCCTGGTGCCCTTTTTCTGGAGCCAATCTTTCCCAAGCAGCTTCCTCTGACAGGGCTTGTCTTGGCACGTGGCTCTGTGTTGGCTGCAGTTCCGGCTACTGTCCACAGGTGGCTCCACCACGCCGCGCCACACGTCACCACGCTCTCCAAGGCTCCACGTCTCCGGGCTCCGCCTCCGACGTTGCTCCACTGGGTCGTCAGGAACTGCTCCGCCGCCATTGTTGTTACCGCTGCCGCCGCCGCCACCGATCCCTCTACCTCACAAGGATGAGGGGTGCCCCCTGCCACCTAGGGCAGGTACCCACTTTATCTACTTGCATTTATGATGCTTTCGAACCGCTGGGTGGACGGGAGCTGGGACGTGGGCCGGGAGCTCACCCCGACCGCGGTGGGTTTTGAACAGCCGTAATGGCTGTTCATTGATCTTACTTTGCAGGCGTTCTTACTGCCTGCGCCACCGCTGTGGTTGCCTAGTAGCAGCCACCAAAGGACTCCATTGCTTAAAGCTGCAGGTGCCTCCTTTCATCATTTTTGAATTTTTAACCTCCCACTTTGTATTTTTTGGGGGTTTTTTAGATTTCATATTTTTCTGCAAACATGGGGTCTCTTTTCAGGTTTGTAGACACATCCGTCTTACCCGTTCACAGCTCTGGTCACTGGATTTAAGTATCCTCAGATTTCGCTATTAGTATATAGACAAGAGGGAACCTGCAAGGACTTGCAGGAAGCATCTCATTTCCTCCTGTGGGGGGGTACCTTACTTTCATATGTATCTCTCTCCCATAGTATTTTCTCTTTCCATCTTTCTGTCAATCCCCATATCCTCTGCCCTTTCTCTGCCTCTTTCTCTCCTAAGCCATTTACCAAACTGCCTTTTATCTGCCTCCCTTCTTCAGCTATGTTTATTATTTATTTACTTCATCTCTACCCCACCTTTCTCCACAGTGGGGACCAAAGCAGCTTAAGTCTCCTCCTTTTTTCTTCTCACAACAACCCTGTGAGGTAGGTTAGGTGAGCTTCCACAACAAGATGGGGATTTGAACCTGGGTCTCGCAGACCCTAGTCCGAAGCTCTAACTGCTATGCCACACTGGATTTCATAGGGTGGTTGCTGTTGAAGAGTAGCAAGCAGCCAGGCCTAGGTGAGTCTACCCTCCAAAGCAGCCTTTTTCTCCAGGCGAGGTGCTCTCTGTCATCTAGAGAGCAGTTTTATTTCTGGGTGATCTCCAGCTCCTGCCTGGAGGTTGGCAACCCTAGTTCCCTTGGGAAAATGGCTGCTTTGGAGGGTGGAGTCTATGGAATTGTACCTCTCTAAGGTCCATCCCTTCCTCAACCCCCCCCCCGGCTCCATCTCCACCTCACCTCTAGTTGGCAACCCTATCTCCTTCCCATCCAACAGACAACCTACCTTTATCTGCCCATTTGTATTAAGCCCCCCCCCCCAGCAGCCTCTGCCTAGGAAATTGTGGCCCAATTCTGTGGTGCTGTCCACTGGGGTAAGAAAGAAGTCTGATAAAGGGCCAGTATTAAAAACCTAGTTGAAACTTATAATATACAAAAATACATGTATTTATTAGGAAGACAGTTAAAAACATATAAGGGCCCAATGAAAGCCTCATTAAAAAGTTCAAGTGGCCTAAACACAAGGGCCAGTACACGTGACCTGACGCGTTTCCGCCCTATTGGGGCCTTCTTCAGAGGTCAAACAGTATTGAGGTACATATTACAATAAGATAACCAATAAGGTAATACTGGACCAAGAAAAGGAAGGTTAAGCAGCAAGGTCTATAGACACAAGACAAAGATGTTTGTGAGGCCTCTAAAGATGAAAGTCATGTGTCTGGTGCCAAATGCACATCTGCTGAATTAGAACATCTTCCAATTTAGGTCCAAAAAGCACCTGTGTGGCTATCTTAGTCAGAGCTAGAGCATCCTCAAGCAGATAGCCAATAGGGCAGAAACGTGTCAGGTCACGTGTATTGGCCCTTGTGTTTAGGCCACTTGAACTTTTTAATGAGGCTTTCATTGGGCCCTTATATGTTTTTAACTGTCTTTCTAATAAATAGATGTATTTTTGTATATTATAAGTTTCAACTAGGTTTTTAATACTGGCCCTTTATCAGACTTGATCTTACAGTTTACACTATTCTCCTCTCCCTTTTATTTGCACAACAACCTTGTGAGGTAGGTTAGGCTGAAAGTATGTGACTGGTCCAAAATCACCCAGTGAGCTTCCACAGCAAGATGGGGATTCAGGCCTGGTCTCCCAGACCCTACTCTGAAGTGCAAACTGCTACACCACACTGGCTTCCATAAGGTGGTTGCTATCGAACAGTACCAAGCAGCCAGGCCTAGTGAGTCATGGAAGTCGGTTGGTATCAAGTCACTCGGAGGTTGCTTCGAGACCTAAGGTTGCCAGTCTCCAGGTGGGACCTGGAGATCTCCCAGTATTACAACTGAACTGCAGATGACAGAGATCTGTTCTCCTGGAGGAAATAGCTGCTTTGGAGGGTGGACACATTGGCATTATATCCAGCTGAGGTCTCTCTGCTCCCTCCTCAAACTCCACCACAAAATCTCCACAAATTTCCCAACTGGGAGCTGGCAACCCTAGCCTGGCCCGAATAACTCTTCCCTCAATGGCCAAAATAGGTCTGGAAAGGACTTTGCCATCTCCTGCTGATTTTTATTGACAGAGCCAAGCCTGAATTATTGTGGTTGCCTAGCAACAGCCACTGAGGGAGTCGTTGCTTAACGCTACAGATGCTTCTTTTATCATTTTTGTGGCTTTTAAACCACCCATTTTTTTATATATATCCCACCTCTTTTTGGCAAACCTGGGGCCCTTTTCAGGTTAGTAGAAATAACTGTCTTGACCATTCACAGCTCTGGTCATCGGATCTAAGTATCCAAAATGTGCTGACTGCTATTAGAATATAAGATGTAAGAGCTTCCACATCTAATACCTGCCCAGTTTTCTGTCACTAAAATGTCCCAGAGTGCAGGGGGTTGGACTAGATGATCTGCAAGGTACCTTCCAACTCTAACGCTCTATGATTAGCCATTCCCTCTGTTATAATACAATTAGATTGAAGAAAATATACATAATATATTAGTGATTAAGAATAAAACCATGCCTAGAGTTACCATTCCTG
>NW_015168693.1:77728-137989 GCF_001447785.1 Gekko japonicus
AAAAAGAAGAAAGAAAAAAAGATGGCAAAGGGGAAAATGTCTGTGGAATACATAAAAAAAAAATTAAGGCAGGAACCCCCTCCCAGGACTGCAGGAAGGCTTTGTTTTAGGAGCTGTCACCCAATGCTGATGAACTTTTATTGACTGTGTATATGCAGCTTTGATGCTTTTTCTCTCTGCCCCCCAGATGTTAAAACGTATATAGATATATTCTGACCCAACCTAGGATGCTGAGGAGCTGAAAAATGCTTTTGTTATAGGTCTGAATACAGCACATGACAGGTTGATATTAATAATAAAAAGGGTGCCCCGGCCTTGTGCACTTAGCGTTAATTTGCTGTGGCAAATCAGCGGGGTATGATGACATAGAGTCCACCATTTTCTCCAGGGAATCTGTGCTCTGTCATCTGAAGAGTAGTTGTAATTCTGAGTGATCTCCAGCCCTCACCTAGAAGTTGGCAACAATGGTTCCCCAGGACGAAATGGCTGGTTTGTAGGGTGGAGTCTATGGCACTGTACTTGTCTGAGGTCCCACCCCTCTGCAAACCCCACCCACTCCAGGCTTCACCTCTCAAATCTCCAGGAATTTCCCAACTTGGAGTTGGCAACCCTATCTCCTTCCCAGCCTTCATCTGCCCCTCTGCCTTCAGCTTTCCATCTCCTCTCCCCTCCCTGCAGCCTCTACCTAAGAAAAGTACAGACTTTCTCTGCAGTTGGGACCAAAGCAGCTAAAATCATTCTCCTCTCCCCCTTTTGATCTGCACAACATCCCTGTGAGGTAGGTTAGGCTGAAAGTCTGTGAGTGGTTTGAAATCAACCAGCCAGCTTTCATAGCAAGAACCTGGGTCTGGCAGACCCTGCTCTGAAGCGCTAACTGCCATGTCACACTGGCTGTCATCATGGGAGGGGGCCACCTCAGCAGGGTATAATGACATGGAGTCCACCATTTTCTCCAGCGGAACTGATCTCTACCATCTGGAGAGCAGTTGTAATGGTGAGTGATCTCCAGCTCTCACCTGGAGATTGGCAACAATGGTTCCCCATGAGGAAAAGTAGTCTTTCTCTGTAGTGGGGACCAAAGCAGCTTACATCATTCTTCTCTTCTTTTTTTGATCTGCACAACAACCCTGTGAGATAGGTTAGGCTGAAAGTCTGTGAGCAGTCCAAAATCACAAATCACCCACCCAGCTTCCACAGCAAGAACCTGGGTCTGGCAGACCCTGCTCTGAAGTGCTAACTGCTAAGCCACAGTGGCTGTCCTAGGGGGGCTGCTGCTGGTGAGCATGAGCAAGCAACGAGGCCTAGTTAAGTTATGCCAGTCAGCTGGCATCAAGTCTCCCAGAGGGAGCTGCCAGGCCTAAGGTAGCCAACCTGCAGATGGAGCCTGAAGATTGCGTGGTATCACAACTGAACTCCAGACAACAGATCTCTCTCCCCTTCGTAAAATAACTGCATTGGAGGGTGGACTCTATGTCGTTCTATTCAGCTGAGGCCTCTCCCCTCCCCAAACTCTGGCTTCCATAGACTCCACCACAAAATCCTCAGGCATTTCCAAACCTGGAGGTGGCAAACCCTAGTTAGGACTGGCCCCAATGAGTTCCCCACAAAGGCCAAAGTAGGCCTGGAAAGGGCCTCCTGCCCCAGTCTTTTTTACTGACAGAACCAAGCTTGGTTGCCTAGCAACATCCACTGAAGGGAAAGTGAGCCCCACAGTAGGAGAAGAGAACGGTTTGATGGCCAGTGGCTCACCTCAGTAGCCAGCCAGCAATGGAGAAGCCAAGCAGGAGAAGCCTCTTCCTGATCAGGGAGCAGCCCTTTCAGTAGCCAGCCAGATGTAGAGGAGTGAAACCACAGCAGAAGAAGCATCTTTATCATGAGAGACAGACATTTGAGCAGTTTATTCAAATAGGGAAGAGTGGCCAAGCTGGCAATGGATGGAGGGGAGGAGCGGACCCAGTCAATGTCATGCAAGTAGTCTTGAGTAGTGGCTGATATATATATGATAACATGCAAACTGTTTTATTTCACTCTCACGGGGAAATGGTCAGCCTGTCAGGGAGGTTTCCATTTTAAGCTTGGCAAGTTAAAAAGGCCACAGGAATGAGGGAAACTTCCTACAACTGTATAGTTTGTCACAAAAATGTAGCTATTTTGTTCTACCAAGAGATGTTTGTAACTGTTGATAGAGATCACCCCTTTTTCCTAGGAGCTATTTCCTTTAGGGAAGGACTGTGGGTTCCAGTTCCCTGTTTCAGGATCTTCTCCAATCTTTCATCGTCTTCTCTCTCTCTCTCTCTCATTCTGCTTCCCCTGTCTTCCTTCCTAACTGACACTCTTAACTGACCCCCTCAGGTCGACAGTAGAATTCTTTTTGATCCCCCTGTCAGTCAGGGTTCTCAGACCAGTATAATGCATCTGTATTTAGCCTTCCATCACTGCAGCTCATCGGAAAAAGGGAAATTTGTCACATCTTTTGCATGACAGCAGATCTTTGGTGACGTATGAGTACCTGATACTTTTTTGGCTCAAGTGGTTAAGATGCTGAACTGCAGGCTGTGGAAGGTCAGTAGTTCAGCAGTTCGAGACCTGGGTGCCGCAAGACGGAGTGAGCTCCCGTCTCTAGTTCCAGCTCCTGCCAACCTAGCAGTTCGAAAGCAAGACATTGCAAGTAGATAAATAGGTACCACTTTGGTGGGAAGGTAACAGCGTTCCGTGCGCCTTGGTGTTTAGTCATGCCGGCCACATGACCACGGAAACGTCTTCGGACAGCGCTGGCTCTTCGGCTTTGAAACGGAAATGAGCACCGCAACCCTAGAGTCGAACTCGACTGGCTTTCGAGCAAGGGAACCTTTACCTTTACCTTTAAGAACCAGAAACAGAAAGAAGTCTGTGGAGATATAGCACCAACCAAAAAGCAATTATTAGTCTTCTTGGCCAGATGACTAATCAGCTAAAGAATTGTAGTTATACTTTTGGTAAACTAGCTTTAAGCCAACTTACTTGAGGTAAAAGTGGCATATAAGTATTTTAATAAATATATAAAAAAATTTAAGCAGATGCGTCTACCTATGGAAGGTTCTCTATTCATTTCAGTGCTTGACTATTTGTTATAAGTTTTTACTTGGTATAAGCACTTTATATGATCACCCACTTGAGCATGCCCCAGAGTAATTAAGGTGGCTAAGGCAAAAAAGTGTATGCTAGCTGCCTAGTGGTCACACTTAATATGAAACATCCATATATGTTACTGTAAATCATAATGCAATGTAGCTATTGTAATGGTTTGGGGAGGTAACATTCTGTTTTTGGGATCAGCAACCAATTAGACATATTAACTTGTCATTGGATGTGATGAATAATGGATCCTTAGAAATCAGGTAGTGTCAGTCTTTATTCTTGTGTTTACTACAATTATACTAGGATTTTTTTTCCATGAAAGATCATACGTAGAGCTAAAACTGGAGGCCTCTGGAACAAGTAAAATTGCTTATTTCATGGGAAAGCTACTAACACTTCAGAAAAACTTTGTGTAAAAACTGTTTTTAAATTATACTTATATTGTTCTGAAGTGGTTAATGCTTCAAGAGTTAAATGATAGTAGCCTCCAAGAAAATGGATTCAAGTTAAAGTGATTATACACAGTTGTGAACAGCTTTAGTGAAGATGAGACTCTTAACTGATCTCTGTCTTTGACATTTAAGGATAAATTATCAAAAAGTCACATACTCAAGTAAATAGTCTTTAATAACAGTAGTCACAATTTTATTTTTCAAGATCTGTCAACTGGCATCTCTTGGATTCTACAGCTGCATTATTGCCTTCTAAAATGGTATTTGTGTGAAACGGATGGTTAAAGGCACATCTTCCATCCTCTTTATCCCTCTGGTATTTCCTTGGTGTTGATACACAGAATATCGATTCTAAATTCTGGTAGGAAATCTATATGACTGTTCTGGTGCTTGCATTACTAGTTAGCTTTTGATTGGTCTGAGGGTTGGAAGCAGACACTGTCCATGAACAATGCAATTGAGAGCTAAATAGCTTTTGAGAAGCAAGCAGGTTTTGGCAGTGCTGGTATCCAAAAGATACAAATTATACAGATATAGCAAGGGCCACCCTGACCTGGATAGCCCAGGCTACCCCGATTTCATCTGATCTCCGAAGCTAAGCAGGGTCAGCTGTGATTAGTACTTGGATGGGAGACCACCAAGAAAGTCTAGGGCTGCTGTGCAGGGGCAGACGATGACAAACCACCTCTGAAAGTCTCTTGCCTTGAAACCTCTATGGGGTTGCCATCAACTGACTTGACAGCAAAAAAGGGTGGGAGAAGCCACCAAGGTAGCAAGAAACTGGGTGAGGAGTAGATTGAAACTTCATGTTTTAAGACTGACTTTATTGTGCATTAACTCATATACAAGCTACAAGTCGTCATACTAGTGAACAAAGATCTAATCTTGCATCCATTCACCCTTGATATTGTAGATGATCAAGCCTTGAAGATGAGGTGAGCACTGCCTCTTTTGGAGTACCTGTTAAATTTACAATACAGCCACATAAGTGGTTGAGACTTGTGTCAGGACGTGAAGAATGTGGAAAATTTACCATCAGGCAAGTTCCTCTTGCTGGAGGATCTGAACCTCCGTTTTTATAAGGTCTTTAAACGGGATCTAACAGATGAGAACATTACTTCCCCTAGCCTGAGATCCCCAAACTTTTTGAACCTGCAAGCACGTTTGGAATTCTGACACAGGATGATGGGTGCAACCAAAAAAATGGCCACAGCAGGAGGTGGAGCCAACTACAGAATAGCTGCTGCAAGAGACAAAGCCAATCACAAACGTCAGGGAGTCACGTCATGCATAACTCTAACTCTTCAAAATTTCAGGCAGAAGATAAGTTTAACAGGATCCCTTTTAAAAAGAATGGACAAGATCCTTGTGATGTGCACAAGATCTGCTTATCCAATTAGATCTCCAGTGGCTGGTCAGAAGCTCTGCTGGACCAAAGGCCCATCTGACCCCAACCACTTTCTAAAAACAGATTGTGGGTGCCAGGAAAGGTGTTAATGGGCACTATGGCACCCAATAGGCACCATGTTGGGGACCCCTGCCCTAGCTTATGATTTTGATGGCAGTACTGTCAAAGCATGGTGGCAATGATTTGTGATGCAGGGGTGTGTGAGTATCTTATTTCTTTGATTGCTTTGACTGTACTGACTTTACTCTAGATGCTTAGTGATAACCTCTCAGGTCAGCAAATTGTGGGAATATTTTTTTTTAAATAACCCAGGCAGGGTCATGGCAAAGTGAACTGATTGTGCGCTTCATAGAATAGCACTTTCATTTCCTTATTTAATATGTTTTGCTGAATTGATTTTCTGAAGCAGTGGTTGATGAATCCTGAGAGAAGCTCCAGGTATATTACATAGGGAGGAAAGGATTATTATTACTGACCTACTAAGGATCAGCTTGAATCAAGTTGAACCTGAATGAAAGAATGGCTTCCCTAGAATTGTCACTGGACCAGTCTATTGATGTTTAACTGACTTCTTGGGGAAAAGCTGACTAGAATGGGGAGAATTCCATTTGGGAACATTCCTTTCTAAGAACTGATGGTCTTTCGTCATTAAAATGAGTGTGTAAAGAGATAAGTGTGTTTATTAAGTGCGTTTAAAGAAATCATAGTGTCTGAAAAGCTGCAGAGGAAGAAATTTTTTTGCAAAGGAATATGAAACTGATGTCCTTGGTGCCAGGACAAGAATACTGCTATGGTGGGTATATTGGAAACGAGGTGGTACAGAATAGATGAGAATGTTGTCCTTAAATACAAACTCTTTAAAAGGACAGGGAAGGGATTGTTAGAATGTATGAAATGAGCGAGTCAGACCAGAAAACTTATGAGTACTAAACTGTTCCATGGAATCACTATGGGAGAAAACACTAGGCGCAAAAAAGTAATTTGGTACTGAGAGCATACTGTTGCCTGTCCCTCCATTCTCAAACTCCATGAGTGAACTTGAGAGGGAGAAAAAAAGGGAGGCTTCCATGTGTGAAAATGCTATAACAGTGGGTGACTTCAGTTGCCCTTCTATTGATTAGATGAACTGAGGCTGAGTTCAGACTGGCAGTTTGCCCCGATATAGGTCCGTGTGCGGAAAGTTTCACAAGCGGATTAAAGGGGCCGTTCACACAGGCACATCTGTCTGGTGTTCCCCACCCCGTACTCAACCCGTCTTGTAGTGCTTGCCTCCCGGGTTTAAAAGATACCTGGTGAAAGTGGTAGCAAACCCTGGAGAGCCCGTTTATCTTGTTTCATTCTGCTTCCCAGAAGTGTGAACGCTAACCACTAAAAGCCGGGAACAGCCCGCGTTAATAATGTGCGCTGAATGTTTACGCTGACTGACTTCCTAGCCTCACTCTGGCACCAGGAAGGTGCAGGTGATTGGCTTGAAGAGGGGGTAGTGATGTGACTGGATGTGCCTATGGCCCACAGCATCCGGATCCTGCCCTCTTTGCCGCTGCGCCTAGGTGTCTGTCGTGAGGAAAACGCTGCATCAGTCCGCGCAGTGTGACTGGGAAAATCCGGAACAGTTTGTTCCGGCTCTTCTTTTTTGCAACAACTCCCTCCCACTTCAAACTGCCAGTCTGAACTTGGCCTGAATATTTATAATGAGAAGCAAAATTTCTTGATATATCAATGACCAGATTACTCTGGTCTTAACCCTGACTACACTTAGAATTTAGTTCAAGATTTAAGTGCTGTCGCACTGTTTGGTAATAGTGAATACACAAGCTAACAAATTCAATATATTTTCAAGTCAAATAATGCCCAAGAAGTTTAACACATCTTTTTTTTGAAGCGGAAAATCCTCAAAAATAGAGAGGTTAGTAAAAGAAAAGTTGAGATGGAGTCTCAAATCTCTGCAGATGCCTGGGAAATATTTAAAATCATGTTAATAAGTTCAGCCATTACATGTACTGCAGATTAGGCAAGATATAAATACTTCTGATGTGATACCAGGATGGTTAACAAGCAGAGTCAAGGAAACTTAGTGTGAACTTGGGTTTTCATACTCAAATATGCTTACTCAAAATTGGCCTGTTTGCTGGAAATTTGGAAAGAGGCCAGTGAAACCCCAACTATTGAAAAGAAGTCTAAAAGACAGCAGGAAGTTACACACTTAGTAGCCCAACATCTTTTCTAAGTAAAATAGTGGAAAACACTATTGAAGTTAGTACAAGAACAAGTCTTGCTCAAGAATTACCAATATGGGTTCTCCAAAAGAAAACCCTATTTTTCAATGTGCAGTTGATGGAACTGGTCTGGAAGCTACTATAAATCTGGACTTCAAAAACCATTTTATTAGGAGCTGCGGTGGCGCAAGTGGTTAAGACGCTGAACTGCAGGCTGTGGAAGGTCGGTAGTTCAGCAGTTCGAGACCTGAGTGTGCTGCATGACGGAGTGAACTCCCGTCTCTAGTTCCAGCTCCTGCCAATCTAGCAGTTCGAAAGCAAGAAATTGCAAGTAGATAAATAGGTACCACTTCAGTGGGAAGGTAACGGCGTTCCGTGTGCCTTGGTGTTTAGTCATGCCGGCCACATGACCACGGAAATGTCTTCGGACAGCGCTGGCTCTTTGGCTTTGAAATGGAGATGAGCAAGGGAACCTTTACTTTTACCTTACCTGTGGATCCATTATTGGTTAAAGAAAATAGAAGATAGTAAATGACAATACTCAAAATGGAGGGAAGTGAATAGTGGGTTCCCTCAGAATCTGCATTGCTATTATTAATGTACTGGCAAATATTCTTGAGTCAGGGCATGAGTCCAGTTTGTGAATGACATCAAATTATTCTGTATAGTAAAAAACAAAAACAGAGTGCAAAGAACTGCAGAAGAATATACCCAAATCTTGTGAATGGTCAAGAGAACAGCAAATGAAACTCAGAGTAAGTAAGTGTGAAATGATGCATTTTGGGAAAAAAAATTTTGAACCTTACATGTGTGCTGATGGGGACTAAACTGATGGTGGCTACCCAAGAGAGATTTTAGATGGTAGATGGATAGCACAAAGAAAACGTCAATTTTGTGGGATGGTAGTGAAAAAAGTAAATGCTATGTGAGGGATTTTCGGGGAAAAGGAGTTGAAAATAATGATCAGCATTATAATTCCTTCATATAAATATATTGTGAAGCTGCATTTGGTGTTTGCAGTTCTGGACATTCTGTCTCAAAGTATATTGAAGAACTGGAAAAGGAAAAACACCTCCTTACAAAGAAGGACTAAAGTGTTTGGGTATTTTTTTAGTTTAGTCAGAAGATAACTATAGAGAGCCAGTTTGGTGTAGTGGTTAAGTGCGCAGACTCTAATCTGGGAGAACCAGGTTTGATTCCCCACTCCTCCACTTGCAACTGCTGGATAACCTTGGGCAAGCCATAGTTCTGTCAGAGTTGTTCTCTCAGGGACAGTTATGGAAAGAGCTCTCTCAGCCCCACCTACCTCACAGGGTGTCTGTTGTGGGGAGGGGAAGGGAAAAGAGTTTGTAAGACGCTCTGAGACTCCGAGTGAAGGGTGGGGTATAAATCCAATCTCCTCCTCTTCCTCCTTCTCCTCCTCCTCCTCCTCCTTCTGAAAAAGTGGATGGAGAATTCTCATATTAGAACTTCAGGCTCAACTTACTAAGTTGGACAGTAGAAGTTGCTTCTGCAAGATGCGATGGCCAGTGTCTTAGATGGCTTTAAATGTGGACTGGACTAATTCATGGAGTTAAGATAGCTAAATGATATCTCCATGTTTAGAATCAGTATGCTTCTGATTACCACTTGCTGGTGGCAGACAGCAGTAGAAGGCTTTCAGAAAGATAGTTGTGTAGTTTCTGTTAATGTGGCATATACTTTCATGAGCCCACTGCCTACTTTATTAAATGCATGAACTGCTCGGCTAAGTGTGGGGAGAGAGAGATTATATATTATATACATAGAGAAAAAAACAAACAGTTGCCTAGGTCTTTTATTAAAGCGAAACTCATTGCCTTGAACGATGAAAGATGAATTGATGAAATGATGAAAGAAAGAAATGTAGACACAGCACTGATAGTTCCAGAATCTAGTGCAGGCACAACACATGCCAACCTAGTTGTCATTGGTGATTTTGCAGTTCCTGACCCCTAGGAAGCAGCTGTTACCTGGAGAACTTTAGAGGGATGAAGAATGCAATGAAAAGTGCTGATGGGAGAAAGGGACAAACCAACAGGTTAGGACTCAAGATTTAAACAAGGAAAAGAAGAGACATTTCAAGGGGAAGTGCCAAACAGGGAGAAAGGAGCTGGTCAACAGGAGGAGCCAAACAGAGAACAAGGAATGAATGTCTGCTTTTTCTTTATTACTTGTTTGGCGGGCAGAAGTGGATATTAAGTCAAGCACAGAAGAGCCCAACAGCTAAGACTGGGGAAACATGGGCAGGAACAGCTGCATCTGAGTTTGGGGCTGTGTAATCAGGGCTCTTTTTGTAGCAGGAACTCCTTTGCATATTAGGCTATGCACCCCTAATATAGCCAATCCTCCAAGAGCTTACAGTAGCCCCTGTAAGAAGAGCTCTGTAAGCTCTTGGAGGATTGGCTACATTAGGTGTGTGTTGCCTAATATGCAAAGGAGTTCCTGCTACAAAAAGAGCCCGTGATGTACTTTAGGACCCAGACCTTGAACAAGGGGCTGTTGCCCAGATGTGGGGCTGCCCACTAAGGGATCTTGGGTTTCTACCTTCAGGACCTACTCAAGGGCAAAAATCACCATGAGGTGGGCCCCACTGAGACTTCTGGTTACCCACTATTCAACAGGCAGCCTTCCACTTCATATATCCTGGGGACTGTGAACAGTGATGTATAGGCATGGTTATGGTCAATATTGTAATTTTTTTTAACCTTCTTTGTAATTGGGAAATTTATATTTATTGGCTCTTTTAAGTACCTTCAGATTTCTTTTCATTAATTTGCTCAAACTTACTGTGCAAATCTGTCTTTGTTAGACTGGATCATGAAACAACTTCTCTTAAATCATTTTTCTTCCATTTCCTTTTTCCACCTAACTGTTGCCTCTCTCTCTTTCTCTCTCTCTCTCTCCTTTATTCTTGTGTAGGCCTGACCAAAGATGGCAATAATGAAAATATTGATTCACTTGAGGAAGTCCTTAATATTTTAGCAGAGGAAAGTTCTGATTGGTTTTATGGCTTCCTCTCATTTCTCTATGATGTAATGACTCCTTTTGAAATAATAGAAGAAGAAGAGAGCGAAACAGCAGATGATGTTGATGGTACGTCACAGAATGAAGGGGTTCAGGGAAAAAAGACCTGTGTTATTGTGGATTTACAGAACCAATAACTTTGGTTCAGGCTCCCTATGCCATTGACTTGTGGAGATGTCCATGCAGTTACAACAGGGTTCTTTGACAGTGGGATGAAATCCCCCAGTGGACTTCAGCCATACAATATAGATTGACTTGCGCAAAAGCCTTTCAGAAGCTTGCAGTTGAGGCACAGACTGATGTGAGACAAAAGTGTCTGCAGTGGTATGGTTGGCTTTTGTATGGCTTTGCTTCAGTTTGTGCAATCTTGGCACTAATCTGCACAATCACTATGGTAGTAAGCTTTACTATTAACTTTTAAATGGTTTGTCTTTCTAACAACTGTTAAATGACCATTGAATATTCTGACATGATTGACAAGCAGTGTTCCCTCTAAGCTGAGTTTGTGTGAGTTAGCTCACAGTTTTTTAGCCTCCAGCTCACACATTTTTGTCTTCGCTCAGGAAGGATGGCTCCAGAGCAAATTAATGTATGCAGTGGCCAAATCGCTCGCTCACAACTTTAATGCCAGCAGCTCACAAAGTAGAATTTTTGTTCACAGGACTCCACAGCTTAGAGGGAACATTGTTGACAAGTTATGTAAATATTTATATTTTACAATGTAAGATGGTTATTATAGCATTACATAAGAAAATTGTTATATAAATTATTTGAATTTGCTCCTTGTGATTATTCCTTAATTCACTGATTTCCTAGATACAAACTAAGAGAACAGAATAGTAAAAAACTTCCTTGGGCTTATTAACCCACTTCCTGTGTAGAAGAAATAGCATGTTATTGTTTGTTTCTATTGTATAGTTTGAAACAGAGCCTTCAGTCTTTAAACACCAACGTTTCAAAGGCTGTTTTAATTAATTTATAAGAGTTTAGTGGACATTTTATGGCAGTGAGAAACTGTAAATAATGTATGTCTCCTGTAATGTTGAACTTATTAAAAGAAAATCAATACAAAATGTTTGCTATTTTTTGCTAAACCAAAGGACTGACTTGGGTTTAGGTTTTTGTTCCCCAGCCTGTCCTCCTAAGTCAGGTAACTAATTATACATACACCTCAGTTTAACAAAGCTGGATCATATATGTGCAGTTAGGTTCCCATGTACAGATTTACTTTCAGACATACAGAAGACAGTTCTGTTGGGGGAGGGGGCAGGGATCCAGTGTCTATACACCATGTATGCCACTGAATAAATGTTCATCCTTTGTTTGACCTGAGCCTGCTGACTGACTAATTGCCACAAATGTTAGATATGACTGTTAGCATATTTCTGGACTAGAATTTCAATCATAAATTGAATCATCGTTGCAGTCTGAACATTCCTCCATTTAAAAAAAATCCCTGCACTTAGAGAACTAGCAAGTCAAGGACACCAAGTATGCCAGTTTCCTATGTGTAAGGGAAATATTTTTGTATGAAGCAGCATTCAGTCACATGACCTACCTACCCCACAGCCTGTGGTAATACAGTTCAAAATCCCAGGGTTTTTTCTTGTGATGGTACTCACCAGTACTGAGTACTGGGCCTTTTTTCAGGGCTTTCCTGAGTCCTGACCCTTGTGTGCCATCCTGCCTGGCTCAGCCAGAGAAAGACAAAATGAACCCTCAGGGACAGCTGTGTGGGGATTTGCAGAGGGAGGAGGTAATTGGTGGAAATCAGCAAAATCTCATATAAGAGTACTGGCACCTTTCATTTAAAAAAAAAAATCAATGTAGAAATGCCATTTTTTTTGTTATACAAGAACCAGGCCTAAATTTTGTGTAGGTGGAATTGTTCAATATAGTTTTCCTTCTTTTTCCCAGTTTAACGGGAATATCCTTGTATGTAGTAGTAAAGCTCACTACTCGTTAGAAAATCGCTGGATTTGGTCCAGAGTTCCTTTGTTATTGATTTGTGTGGTATTTTATGAAACTGTCCCCATTTGTAGGATATTTTCATGTAAGTACTTTATTTTGGAACACTAAGTTCTAAAGAACAAAAATGTGTATTTAAATAAATAAAAAATATTTGTTACAAAAAACAATTTAAAATCCACATCATTTAAGCATATCAGTTGTACTGTTTCTCTTCAGACAATATAAGTATTAAATGTATATTAGTTTAAAACTTGTATCCTAATTTCTATAAAGGTCAAATATACCATAATTTTAAAAATAAATTAATATTTTGTGTTTAAATAGATGCAATTTCGTTTAACTTTATGTTGCTTTCAGTGTTGCTGTGGTGGACTCAGAAAATGAGTGATATGATGGAAAACTTGTATTTGGTGTGCTTGTATTTGTCTGACACTCAAATCTCTTCTTCAGGCTGCAAAGCTTGCATAACGTGATAATATTGAACAGATATTGCTGAAAAGCCAGCTGCTGCTTGCTGTGATATGATGCTAATGCATAAATAACTTGCAAAAAATGACGCTTGTTTAGTATCAAAATGGTTAAATGAACCCCGGATTTCTGTGACCACCTTCAACAGTATCTAAAGCAAAATGTGCACCCTGTTGAGATTTCAGCTTTTCAACATAGTTAATTCTAAACATATTTTAAAAGACAATTATTTTGCTGTTTTGTTCATGATATGCTTTTTATATTTAACTGAAATAAAGTGCATTGTTCTTTGGAAACTATAGTAACCTGGGATGTAGAATATGGTAGCATAGAATAATTTTGCACAAGATAGATTTGAATACCTGGTAATATGTTTACTTTCTTAAATCAATTGCACAGTAATATATTCTCATTTGAAAAAGGAAGGTAGTCATAAGTAATCATAGGATTGCCAGCCCCCTGGTGGGAGCAAGGGATCCCACAGTTTTGTGGCCAGCTGGCCGGTGGGGAAAGCCCTCCCCCCCCCAGCCATGAGTCTGCCGGACGTTCCCAATGTGACCATAGAGTTTTGCCCCAAATACCGGTACCAGATCATCGCCATGCGATGTCCCCAGCTTGATAACCAAGGCTTGCAAAGAAAAAGCTTCCTATGTATTATAATCTTTAGATTATAATACATAGGAAGCTTTAGATTATAATACATAGGAAGCTTTTTCTTTGCAAGTCTTGGTGACTGCTTGATTTGTGGGTCAGACTCTCACGACTGTTGTCTTTATACTTATTTTCTGATTGGGTCATGTTTGTCCATATTTATCTTGTCCCAGCTTGATAATATCACTTCTGCATGACATCATCACGTCGCGCATGGTGATGTTGCCCAACACCCCCATGCCTGGAGAGCTCCCTCTCACCCAACCCTCGCTGGCACCAGGTTAAGGACCTGGCAACCCTAAGTAGTCATGTAAGCATTTGATGACTTCCAGGTCCATATGTTGTTTTTTTGGGTTGTCTGAGAATACTTGTATTTTTTCCCAGTGAGAGTAAAATCTGTTTAGGAGTAGTGGATGTTTTTTGTTTTTTTTAAGTGTAAAAACATGATAGGAAAAGGTTAAAAAGCCTTTTTCCTCCTGCACCATTCAGCCTCTTGAAATAACAGCCACAGCAGTTGCATTTGGAAAAGAGGATCTTTTAAGATAATGGCAGAACTACACGTAACATTGTTTTGGCCATTTGTCAGTCTGTGGAAGTAGGGTGAACTGGTGGCCCTCCTCTAGGGTGTTGTCTCAAGTTGACCTTTGCTGTTGCTTTCAGTTACCAAAAATTAAACAGTTTTCTTTTCCTGTTTTGCCTTTCCTGTTTATGAGAGATTCTAATCTGAAGCTTTACATTACAACTGTTTTTTGGCTACGGGGAAAATTGCTGATTAAGTTTAGAATACCAAGGTGATTTCATCAGTTATGTAATGCTACTAACGATCTGAGGATAAATAGGTTTGTTTCTGCTGGATAAAGTGCCATACTTGTTAATTCAAGGCCTTGATTACTAAGGGTTATGATTTATTAGACTTTTATACCACCCTCCCCACACGTGGGCTCAGGGCAGTTCACAACACAACTATAAAAACATATAAATCAAAATAAATTGCCTTAAATGTAACCCCTGGGTAGACTCCTCAATGCTGATATAATGACAAACACATTCCTGTCGAGCATGTATAATATACTATATTGAACCAGATAAATGTGAGACAAGATTTATGCCTATTATCTAAAAACGGTAATGGCTTAATTTTGGAGTTTTCTTCGATATGAGAATGGCATCTTTATATCAGTGTATATTTTAAGTTGGTAAAACTCGAAAAAGTTTGAATAATTATGTTAAGAATGGTATTTTAGAACTACAGATGTTATTCAAAGTTGTTGTTTATTTCTTGACCTTAATAGTACTACTCTTTGGTGATGAAACTGTAAAACTCCAATTAGGCCTGAAGTAATTTTTTCCCAAATTTTTTCTACTCAGTGTTGCTTTTATTTAAAAGGAAATATAGGGAAATGTGTTACACTGTTGCTTAAAGGAATACCTAATGTATTCCATTTGTCCATATGTTTGCATACAAGTTGATTAATGCATGTGAAAAAGCATTATGTTAGTATCCTTTTAAATAGTAGATTGAGATCCAAAACCTAGATTAGATTATACCAAGGGTATGATCTAGCCAGCTGGTTCGATTGTTTTCTCTTTGATCATCAGACTCTTATACCATAAGAAATTGATTTTTAAGCTCTCCCTAATTTCTAGGTTCCTTATTATATGCGCATCAGAAGACTGCTTTTTCAAGAAATACTTTAGGCACGCAGAATTGGTTTTACAGTTGTAGGCCTCTTAATTTTGAACAACATACTCTTAAGCTTTAAAATATTTTTAATTTATTTTATAATGGTGTGCACCTACAAATTACAAAAAGAAGTTAAAGTGTGTTATGTATATACCGAACATTTTCTGTAGTTATCTTCACTGTCTCTCTGTAGTCTGGTTGATTACCATGGAAATGATATGTGAATCCGATGGCAGGACAAGTTATTTTTTTCAAGTATCAACAATAAGTCAGATTACATAAAGATATTTTGAAAACATTGGTTAATGTGGGCATTAGAGAAAATCATGTATAGGTGGTACCTTATGTCCAATAGAGTAGCCAAAATAACATCAGGAGCCTCTAATAAATGTTGGTGATATAATAAAAGATTTGGTACTGTCTTTCACATCTGGTGGCAGTGTCCACAGGCACACAAATACTGGAACGGTATATTCAAAGAGATAAATAGAATTGTAGCTTGTAAGCTTGTAAGCCTAAGGTAGTCCTGTTACCTCAAGATATACAGCAGAAAACAAAATACATGCTCAAAAATCTTTTAGCAGTGGCAAGACAATGATTACTGCAAGCTTGGAAACAGCTGAGCCTGCCTGATATTGATGAATGGACTCATAAAGTGTGGTACATTGTACTGGTGGATAAAAGTGCTCTTTATAAGAATGTGAGAAGGAAAAAGTAAGGCTCAGAAGATGGTCCTTTAGACATATTATCTTTTTATTTTGTACTAGAAGTACAAAATAAGTAAACCCAATGATTGGGTTAAACAGAATATTCTGAGATATATTTGAACAAAGGACTGTTAGATAACAGGAAGTTCTACACTGTAATACAAGGGTCCCCAACTTTTTTGAGCCTATAGGCACCTTTGAAATTTTTATTTAATTTTACCCTGCCCTCCCAGCCAAGGTCGGCTTACACAAAATCATCATTACGATAGACATAAAATATAAATAAATTAAAACAATTCTAAAACCCTTTAAAGTGCTAGTAACTGCTGTTATTCAGAACTGACTACTGTTATTCAGTTCTCTCATCTCACAGCCAGTTCTTCGATCTTCTTTAATTCGCCTTCCGGTGGCTGGTTCGAGCTGTTGTTGGAATTCCAAGGGGAAACAGGGCTCTCTAACCTCGGCTATCAATACTTAATGGTAGTGGCAGCTCCAAAGGCCTGGTGAAAGAGCTCCGTCTTACAGGCCCTGCAGAACTGCAAGAGATCCCGCAGGGCCCTGATCTCCTCTGGGAGTTCATTCCACCAGAGAGGAGCCGCCACCGAGAAAGCCCTGGCCCTGGTTACTGCCAGCCTGGCCTCCTTAAGACCCAAGAGGGCCAGTCAGTTCTGGGCCCCTGATCGCAGTGCTTTCTGGAGTACATATGAGGAAAGGCGGTCCCTCAGGTATGTAGTACTCTGACCATATAGTGCTTTAAAGGTAAGAACCAGTACCTTGAAGCGAATCCGGTATGCTATCAGCAGCCAGTGCAGTGCTTTTAGCAATTTGATACAGGATGGTGGGTGCAACCACAAAATGGCTGCCACAAGAAGATAAATAGGTTTGCTACTTCCAGTAGAAGAACCACAAAATGTCAGGGAATGAGGTCAGGCATAACTGTTGTTGTTGTTGGGCCCTGATCTCCTCTGGGAGTTCATTCCACCAGAGAGGAGCCGCCACCGAGAAAGCCCTGGCCCTGGTTACTGCCAGCCTGGCCTCCTTAAGACCCAAGAGGGCCAGTCGGTTCTGGGCCCCTGATCGCAGTGCTTTCTGGAGTACATATGAGGAAAGGCGGTCCCTCAGGTATGTAGTACTCTGACCATATAGTGCTTTAAAGGTAAGAACCAGTACCTTGAAGCGAATCCGGTATGCTATCAGCAGCCAGTGCAGTGCTTTTAGCAATTCTGATACAGGATGGTGGGTGCAACCACAAAATGGCTGCCACAAGAAGATAAATAGGTTTGCTACTTCCAGTAGAAGAACCACAAAATGTCAGGGAATGAGGTCAGGCATAACTGTTGTTGTTGTTGTTATTAAATTTATATGCTGCCTCTTGCCACCAAGCAGTCTCAAGACGGATATCAACAGCTAACCCATGAACAGATATCAAAACATAATACAGAACTAAAAGGCAGCACACATAAATAGACCCGACTAATGAAAAGCTAAATGGAAGAGCTGTGCTTTGCAGTCCCTGCAGAACTTGGTATGCGGGCCCTGTGGGACTTCTCTGTCTGACAGCTGGTTCCACCAGGACAGGGCCACCACAAAGAGGGCCCTCATCCTGGTGGGTGCCAGGTGAACATCCTGGGGGCCAGGCACCACAAGCAGGTTGTGGATTGAATAGTAACTCTCAACATTTTAGGCAGAAGATCTCTTTAACAGAATGCCTGTTAAAGCAAACTTACGGTTTAAAGATATTTTCTGGCATACACGCAGCTTCACTGTGTGACTGAAGGTAAGATCTTTGTGTGTAGTGGCAGCTCCTGCCAAAACAACTTTTAAAAGAACTGCACAGCCAATCAGATCTCCGATGGCCAGTCAGAAGCCCTCCTGGGCAAAAGCCTCATCTGGCTCCACATACTTTTAAAAAACACTTAGTGTGCATGTAATGCTTCTTAAATCTCTGTAGATATTTTCTTGGAAACAGAGCACTGTGTGAAACTACTATCTGTATTAAACTACTATTCCTTAGAATCTCTGTTAGTTCACATTGTGTCCTAATTTACCTTCTAATGGTGTTCTACATACCTTGCTTCTCTTCTTCTAGGTCATGTCTTCTCCTTTTTTCTTAGTGCCTGAATGAGCAAGCCATAATTTGTGTAGAAAATACTACTTGCACTCATCAGTGTGGGAAGATTACTTTTTTTGTTTTTATTAATTTTAAGTACTGTGTATCTTTTTTCAAAGTAAAGTTACTGAAATGGGCGACTCTAGTCCTTGCTTCAAGTGGGGAGGGTGGGGTATAAATTTGATAAATAAATAAATGTATCAACAAGCAGGCTCTAAAACCTGCATTTGGTGTGATTCTGTCCTTAAGAAGCTCCCATCTATATTCTACAATCTTGGAAAGCATACAATATTAAAACTTTTGAACAGATTTTTTCTATATATGCTTGTCTCTGCTTTGTGATATGTATACACCATAGTACTGTACTCCTCAACTGATAACCTCTGAGTGAAAGATGTATGAATAATTCTTAGTTTTCCAGTCAACTACTTTCCCTAAATACTGCTTCTGTGTGGCTACCACCGTAGTTTTTCACGACAAACTTGGCTGTCTATTTTGTAGAAAGGACAAACCAGTATGGTTGTTCCCATATTTTTATCTGGGGGGGGGAGGGTTCATACCTTTTGTGTGTGTAAATCTTGATTTAGTAAAGCACAATGGGGGGGAGGTGTGGTACAATTATGTCTAGTGAAATTGTGTAAGGTTCCACTGGGAAGCCTTGGTCTTGTTTAGTATGTATAACCTGTAAACGACAATGCTTGTAACCTGTTTCCATCTTAACGAAAATCAGGACGGCCACCTGGAGGGGTAGTCAAGAAGAAAGCTAAAGCCGGAGGTACTTTGCCAATGGAACTGTAGTGACTTTTACTGTATGCTGTTTTTTAATGTTTCAAATGCATGGGTTTTTGTAAGTGTGTCTACTAAAACTGGATGCTGTTTGCACCAGACAGGAATGTGGTGTATCTTACGTGGAATTTACATGTGCTTGCAACCCTATTGGGAATTACATATGCAACCAGATCCTGTGCTTGCAGTTTCCTGGTTTAGCACAGCACCTAGCACTATGTGCCCAGCCTATTTATTTAAATTTTTAAAACTAATTCTTGATAATCAGCTGGCATGGAGGGGAGAGCAGGAGACTCGATGGAATCTTCTGGCCTGCTGTTCCCTGCCAAGTGGATGTATGGCATAATGCTAGTGTTTTCCTCAGTTATGTCCCTACAGCCACAGCTGCTGAGTGCATGCTTGACTGGGCCAGGGCCTTTGTGCAGACATGTGAAATGAGTATGATCTTGACCACTTTAGCTACTTTGTTGATACTAGTTTTTAATGGCCATTGATATTTTATTTTTCACATGTCTCTATAAAGATCAGTTCTCTTTTATTGTAATGCTATAATACCCTTGCCAATTCCCTGGTACTTAGGTGTTCTTTGTTAGGTGTTTACAATGTTTAACCAACTGATCTATGAGTTGAAATAATTCCTTACATGCCCTACTGCCTGAGTCAAGCAAAGCCATCACTGAATTTATTTTAATATCTTCTAGACTACTGTAATCCTGACAGGGATTTCACTCTAACCAGCCTTCACAAATTTGCATCCAGTTATTGTTAAAAGTAGAATTTATAAAAATAACTGGGAGGTGGGCCAAAATTTGTCTAGGATTGGAATGAGACATTACAACCAATGCTCCCTCTAAGCTGTGGAGTCTTGTGAGCAAAAATTCTACTTTGTGAGCTGCTGGCATTAAAGTTGTGAGTGAGCAATTTGGCTACTGCATAAATTATTTTGCTCTGGCACCATTCTTCCTGAGTTAAGACAAAAATGTGTGAGCTGGAGGCTAAAAAACTGTGAGCTAGCTCACACTAACTCAGGTTAGAGGGAACACTTACAACCTACACTTATCAAGCAAAGAGGAATGTGCAGAGGGAGGGATGGACATTAGTAGGACAGAACCCCTTTCTGCTCCTCTTGGTTCTTTTCTGAAAATATCTGAACTTCATATATACTGTTCCTTGGAATGAAGATTTCCAACAGGGAGATGTCCAAGTATAAGAAAGGTTAAAAACTTGTGTGCTGGTATTTATTTATTTGTTAAATTGGATTTACTAGAGGGCTCAGGGCAGCTTACAACACAATAGTATACAAAATCTGAATTAAAATTAAGCTAAAACAAACCAGTAAATATCAATAAATAAAACAGTATATATACAATATAAAAGATGGCGGAAAAAATTACAGCTCCGCAGCCTCTCTGGGGGGAGGGGTTACAAGGGATTGGGAAATGTTTGAGAGAGCTAAAGGGTGTCACGCCGCTGTCCTCAACCAAAGGCCCAGCGGAATATCTCTGCCTTACATGCCCTGTGGAAAGATAACTCCCGCAGGGCATGGATGTCTTCCGGTAGAGTGTTCCACCAGGCGGGGGCCAGGGCCAAGAAAGCCCTGGCCCTGGTCGAGGACAGCTGGATTTCTCTTGGGCTTGGGACCACCAGGAAATTCTTATTCCTAATGCTCTTCCAGGGACATACTGGGAGAGGCGGTGCCAAAGGTATGTAGGTCCCTGACATACATTTGTTTGCAAATATTCTGTTTCCGTTGTAACATCTACTATAACTGTGAATTTTGAAATCTGCAATGAGTGCATGTGTGTGTGAACTTCAACATCTTTGCATGGAAGCTAATAAATGGTTGGATTGAGATTTATTTGAGTTATTCTTTTATCATAATGAGAAAGTCCATGTTACTAAACATGTAATTAAGGGCTGCCATAGTCTAGTTCCTCAAATCCAGCAGGCTGGTTATGCAGTCTGCCAGTTATGCAACTATAGCACATTAATTGCTGCATGGACCTATCATCTGGTGCCAGAAGTAGATTGAGGTATCACAGCCTCTATGCTTATTGCCCCTTTACGCAAATGTGTCATGTGTATAAGGCTAGTCTTCTTTCTGGAAGAGATGTAGCCTGCTTATCAATTATAACTGATTTCCATCATTGCCAAGAACAATGGAAGGTGGCAGTGAACTTGTTTCTTGGAAAACAAAACGTTCTTTACACAGAGCATGATTAAAATGTGGGATTAGCCACTAGAATAGACAGTTTTAAAAGGGGATTAGACAGGTTCTTGGAGGATAGGTCTATCAGTGGCTAGTAGCCATGGTGACTGAGCGGAACTGCCACATTCAGAGGCTTTTAACCTCTGAATCCCAGTGCCAGGAGGCAACATCTGGGGAAGGTCTCATCCTCTATGTCCTGTTGTTGGCCATCCAGAGGAACTGGTTGGCCACTGTGTGAGACAGGATGCTGGACTAGATGGACCATTGGTCTGATCCAGCAGGGCTGTTATGTTCTTACATTCTTAATTGCATGGGCACTGGGTGGCATCCCAAGAATACAGTGAAAACCGAGGAAACCAGTCCTTAATGGTAGTCCTAATGTAAGGAAGCAATTCATAACTGTTCAGTTTTTATTATATCCCACAAGCCAATCAGAAGCAGGAAAAAGCACTTCTGTAAAATTAATTACCTACATAAAATCTCAGCATACATCATTCATCTTAAAATAAGTAATAGTTTATATGTTAGAATCCAAGTATGTATAAACACTCTGACCTGCATAGCTCAGGCTACCCTGATTTCATCAGATCTGGGAAGTGAAGCAGCGTCAGACCTGTTTAGTATTTAGATAGCAGACCACCAGGTAAACCTAGGGTCATGATTCAGAGGCAGGCGATGGCAAACCACCTCTGAACATTTCTTGCCTTGAAAAGCCTATGGGGTTGCTATAAGTCAGTTGTGACTTGAAAGCACTTTCCACCACCTCCAGTTTATATAGAAGATGTTAACTTGGCCTGTATTTTCATTACAGAAAACAGAAACTTAGTCACAGATACACTAGTTCTTTGGTCAGTCCATCCATAAGGTTTTGAGAGTATTCTGCTCAGAGAACATCAACCAACGCAGGTTCTAATAAATCCAAGTAGGCTTGTACATATAATCTACACTGGAATGTATGTGAACCAATGTTTCAATCAGGTTAGCAGAGCAAGGACAGAAACTATGTGAGATGGAGTGTTATTGTATCTTCCTGTCAAGAGTTCCCACTGGATATGTTCTCCGAGTTTTTAAACTTAATAGAGATGTATATCTCCTTTCTTCCCCTCTCCAAAGTAATTTTATTAAGTTTGTGTGTTTACAAGAACTTTTTGCTGTCTTATATACTCACACTATATCTAACTTGCAATATGTCCAAGTGGGAATTAAGATCACTCTTCTGTATATTCTGCTGGCAAGATATGATATCTTCAACAGAGTTCTTGTATTTGCAGAGGGGGCTTCTTTTACAATAGAAAAAAGAACTGAACAGACTATTTCATTTGTTTTTTCTATTGTAAAAGAATTTCCATCATTTATAGTCTGCCTTTTTCACTGGAACCCAAGGCAGATTACACAGAGTGGGTCCATACAGTCAACAGGATGGGACATTCAGTAAACCATGCAATAGGGTTAGGGTTGTAGAACCAACTAGAAATCTAAAAACAGAGTTGAAGCAAAGTGTAAATATGAACATGACATATTAAATGTTGCAAAATTACATAGTAGGATCCTGCTATTTGTTATTTCATTAAACTTAATGAACAGCAAGTGATGCACAGTAGTATAGACCACAGTGCTGAATTAATTATCCAAGTAACTTTGTGAATCATTTTGTCCTTATATCTTACAAATTATGCTTTAAAAGTGTGTAAGTTAGATCCAGGCTGCTTCAACATGGTGGTGGGAAAAGCATGAGACTAACAGGAGATTTGAGACTTTATGAGTGAGCAAGGTGAAGGGGGGCAGAGATGAGGACCAGATGCCCTATCCACATGCACTTGCTTCTGTATTGCCCCCCCCCTTTCTGTCATGCTATTGCAGAAGTACTGATATAATGCATATCTTTCTGGGCTTTTCTGCAGACCAGCAATTTCCGCCTTCATAGCTGAGCCAGCACTCAGAGGTGAATGGGCGGGGGGAAGCCTGCTAAGGGACTAGAGTGCAAAATCAGCACTTAACCCTTATCATTTTGAAGGCAGAGTTTAGCTCTTTCCCCAGAAAGCTGTGACAGCCTCACATGTCATGCTCAAAAAGAGCATGGCATTGTTGGAAGCTCCCTCAAAATATAGGGGTATACTGTATTCAGTCTGAGGAAAAATCTATCTGCGGAAGTAGCCATGGTGGGTGATTTTGCTTAGTACTCTCTTCATTTTCCTCTACTCATAAATCTAGAACATTCTAAAAATATCTTAAATAGTAGTGCAGATGTCAGGAGATGAAATAAAGCTATTTGGGGGTGATAGAGAAAGCTAGACAGAAAAGGCAACTTTTTCATGTCTACCAAATTCTCACCCAGTGGTCTCTGGATTTTGAGTTGGACTTAGAGTCTTTTCTTATCAGTGTACTTCCTATTTTATTGCATTCATATAGCCTGTGATCTTACTTGTTCAACCATGGATAATGATATTACAGAGATCCTGGAAGAGCTTTGTTTCATGAGGCTCTTGGGTTCCAGTTTCATGTATGGGCTATGCTTATAAGTAACCCACCCTGTGGTGCTTGCTTATGAGTAATATGCTTCTGTTCTTTGCAAGTGTCTACCTGCAGTTTACATGAACAGAACATTCCAGGAGGATGGGGGAGAAAAATAGGACTGGAGTACTTTTGTCTCCTTCTAATGAAGCTCCTATGACACTTAATAAAGCCATCACATTCTGTGGTGTACAATACATTAGTATTATGCCTGTTCATTAGATCTGTTTCTAAGAATAAAACGTCTGCTAATTTTTAGACACCTCCATTTCTGTTCAACAATTTCTAATGAAAGATCATGAGAACAAAACTTTTCAACCAAGTATTTTATCAAACTGCATGTGGCATTTTTAAATAGGTTTACTTTTGATCAAGTGCTTGCTGAGTAACTTTACAAACCTGTGTTTACAGTTTGAAAAGTTTCAAGTGGCATCAAAACAATCTGAGATCTATCTTCAGAATTTTTTTTAACACTTCAAAGTATGCAAGTTTTTAACACCGTTCTCCAGGTATTACTAATACTGTGTGGCCAGGTTCTTTGGAAATGAAAATATGAGTTTGATCTGGAGTTTGGAGTGGTGATATGCATTTGGCTTGCTAAAAGTGTGTCTCTTAATATATGTTCCTTAACAAAAAATTTCCCCTTTTTTAATGGGAAAAAATGAAAAGCAAAAGAGATCAAAGAACCAGCAAGGAAAGAGAAGCAAGAATTAAAGAAGGAAAGCAAAGATGAAGAAAAGAAGAAATTGAAGAGGAAAACTGATGACTTGGACAAAAAAGATAAAAAAGCTGCTGACAAAGCCAAGAGAGATAAAAAGGCTGAAAAGGAGAGATCAGGGCTAGACAAAGCTGTCAAAAATAAAGGAACAGCAAAGGAATTAGATAGTGGCAAAGATAAAGATATGAAAAAGATAGCTAAGAACCTTTATAGAGTGTCTGAGAGTTCAGCAAAGGGAGAAGAGAAGAGAAAAAGAGTAAAGGGATAATATTTTCCATAACTGAATGATCGCGAGAGAACTATTGGTCGTGAGAAAATAATGCACAAGGGAAATTTTTATGAATTTGTTGGAATAAACAAAAATTACAAAGCTTTTGCAGAAATAGCCTTAGTATATTGTATGTCTTGACTACTATGAAATTCCACTTTGTACATAGTGTATCTGATCATTAACTCTTCTACATTCTTATTGTACTGAGATCAGTTATCCTTGTTTTTGGTACCTTATCTGACACTTAAGGCTAATAAAGGAAAAGTTTGAAATACTTGAGAGTAATATTTGTGTGTGTGTGTGGGGGGGTATCAAATAGAACATGGGACCTTTTTGTGCTAAACTCATAGTGATGACATCTTTCATTAAGATGCATAGCATTTTTCAAAGTAAACCAGATCTCTGCTAATTATTGAGGAATTATGCATGGAATCACAAGATGATAAAGTTATCAGTGGACCAGTAAATAGAACAATTATAGTTATAAAGCTAATTATTATGTTGACTTTGAGTTATACTTCTAGGAAATTATTTTCTTAAAAGCCATGGTTCTTGCTTCCTGCTCTGTGGGAAATGGGATGCGCTATTCCATTTTTCCAGGTTTTAAATAAATGGTTGACATTTAATAATCTGTAGAAAAGACTTAGAATACAATTAAATTACTACTTGGCTATTTAACAAAGAAAATCACTTAAGTGGAAAAAGTATTATGAAACAATAACCTGGAAGATATAAGCAGGAATAGGTGGGACTGCAATCAGTGTAAGCACTGGAGATTAATGACTGGAGCTTATGCTGTGTTTTCTGGTCCTAAAATAAGATGTACTGTGTGGGTAGTAGGTACAGCTTTTGGCAGATAAAAATAAAACACAGTTTCCAGTGTGATCCTGAGAAACATTTCTAACTATCACAAGGTATGACAGTTTGTATAAGTGCAAATCAGTGACAGAGAAATGAAGGATGGAGTAAAATGTAGAATGATTGGAACAACATATGTCCTCCTAGCATTAATATCAAGCACTACATTTTTTCATTCAGTTAAAATCTGTTTTTAAGTCCAAGATGACATTTCACTGTATGCAGAGATGAGTCAAAGAGACTGGGGTTGGGGGTGGATTTTGTAGCAATATACAGAGACTCACTCTTGGATACATTCAATGTTAAACTGCACAACAACAGTAAGTATTGACAAGTTAATGGTTATTTTTAATAACTCACAATAACATTAGCAACATTAGTCTAAAAATCCACATTTTCTTTAAGCAAAAGTGATTTGTGCTTTTGGTATGCATCCTTATACACTGGCCTAATCCATGTTCATAAAAAAGTCATTAGGTGGAACCAGTAAGAGAAAAAGGTATTCCTGAAAATCAGTCACATCTGTCATGGTTGTAGTATGAATGGGAATATAAAGATTTTTTAATATAGTTTTTTCTTCTTGATTGTTTATATTCATATTTTTTCTTGGTTTTATGGATTTCTCTTTTAAGTAATATTTTATTAGAATGTAAGAAAGGCCTGTTATATAGAAGGCTTTCCCCTTGTAGGTCTGATATTGCTAGCAGACAAGATAATAGGTTCAAAGTTCATGATTCTGTAGTTCTTAAGGGCAAAACTTTGCAATGTCTGGGTCAGAAAAGATTTTGGTCTTGTATCAGGAAAAATACACTTTTGTTTAGGGTATGAAGAATCCTTGCCCATTATCATTTTAGGTTAGGTTAAGTAAACACTGAGATTTTACATAGGTACATCTCTCTTTACATCTGGCCAATCAAAAGATTATTACTCAAATTACCATTGTCTTTTATAACCAATTATGCTTTTTGAATATTGTTTTCTTGATGATGTCAGTCCATGTATAAAAGATCATGTATTTCTTGAATATAAAAAGAAGAAAGCATATTTCTTGAATATGCTGAGAAAAAACAATCAATTTTTGATGAGTTATTTGGTCCAATTGTTTTTCTGTTAATTGAAATAAAACATAGATCTTCCTCTTCGTTTGACTTCATTTTTGACATGGAACCTAATATGTACAACATGGTCTTCCACCCAGTCCTGTCCTTTAGAAGAACCACCAACTTATTTGTATATTTGAATGAACTTAATGTGCTGCGAGGCCCACCTGCTTACCCTAGCCGTAGGGTTGCCAAATCGGTCTTCTGCTGGAGTGGGGGGCTCCTGGCCGGTGTCTGGTGTGTGTGTGTGCGCGCCGCATGCACGTCACCCGGAAGTGACGTGACGACAGCAGGCACGCTGTGGGCGGGGCCATGGCCATATGAGGGAAAACCATAGAGTTTTCCCTCGGATTGCCATGGTCCCGACCCCAGCGTGCCCGGCGTGGTCGTGTCACCTCTGGGTGACGCGCACGTCGGGGTGGAGTTCCCCCGGGGGGACTTGGGAAGCCTACCTAGCCGTCACACATTGGATGTAACATTGTGCAATATGACAATCCAACTTTATCTGTATCTTTGTATTTTATATTTCATTTTGATGTTTGTTTTAATAAAGATAAAAAATGGCAACTAACTTTTACCTCTAGACATGAGAGATCACAATCACACATACTAGGTTTCCATACCATTTAGATGTTACATTCAGCACATGAAACTTTTGATGTAGTTTGTGCATTTACTACATTTTTGTGAATTTATGTATACTCTTAGAATTAATCAGACTTGTTCTGAAAACCAGTGTGCATTTATTTTGCAGCTGAGTATACAGAGACTGTATTAGTTTATCACTGAAATCAAGCACTTGCACACATTCTTGTATGAAGTGGGACACTGAAGAAAATATCAAATTCTATTTCTTGATAGTTCCTGAGAATCCTAATTGTTATCACATTTTCTTTAACTGTGTCTGTTCTAGAAGAATAATGGAAAGATGAGTGAAAATCACAGCATAGCGTACTTTATTTTCTATGGCAGAAGCAATTAGGAAATTCTGAAAATACTTTTCTGCACCTCTCATTTGCTTCAGTAAATAAAAGAAGTTTCTAATAGCTTTTACACCAAGATTGTAAATATGTATATGTTGCTCCTTGAAAATGCTTCTCACTACTTGATTTATGGTGGAGGGCAGACAGGAATGAGGGAAGAGAGGGAGTAAATTGACATGCAGTATGGAGACAATTGACTGGAAATGTTGAATCTTCTGTTTCTCACAACAGCCCAATAGATATTAAAGTGGCTTTTTATAGTAATAGTACTACTTACTGATGTGCTAAATAATTGCAGTCCATAAGCCTCTATAGGCATCCACTGACCTTATTTGGAAATATTTCCCCAGAAGCAACCCTCTACCAATCTAACGAGGTATATTTTGAATTCCTCTGGTTTGTGCAGCCATTACTTTAAAAATAAAACAAAATACATATACAAAATCAGTGTACGCCTTTTAAAGAGATTGTTTCTCTTTAACTATTCCTATACAAAACTGATTTTTAAATTTGGGAATTTAAACTATAGTTTGGGGTGTTAGTAGGAATGGCAAGATCCAGTCTATGAATAGACATTGTATACCATCCTCCTTAGGGACTTTATTCTCTTACTCATATCTAGCCAAATCAAAATGATGTACCCAAAAAGCTGAACTTAACTTTATAACTGAACAATGCAGGACTCAAAGAAAGATCTGTCCTTGAACAGCCAACACCAAGAGATGCTGAAGAGGTGATTCAGCAGCCTGCAGAGCAGTCGCACATTAGAACAGGTAAGTCCTCCAACAAAATCACAGAAAAATAAATCACATTGTTTCATTTGCTTCTTCTGAGTGCAGATCATTATAATGTCTGATCTCTAGTAACATATTTCCCCCGCTACACTATATCAATGGTTTGCTCTAATCTTAATGAGGCATTCCCAAATGTGTGAGAAAATAATGTAGGCCTCTTCCAGTGTGGTCTTTACCACCATAAGAATGCTTTTAAAATTATTCCAGTCACCCACAGATGTACACAATGTCATATGTGAAGTTGAACCTACGTGGGTGTTTCATGAAAGATCAGTGAATAGAAAGAATCTAGGCACTGTTGAAATTTGTTCATTAGGTAAATGAGCTTCAACTCCTTCAGCATGCATGCTCCTTTTCCCTTGCACATGGATCCCCAATTTGAAGAATTTTAAGGAAGTTTTCGAACTAATTCCAGAGTGGTGTGACACCAAATTGAAGAGTCTTAACAAATTGAAAACGGTTTCTTTCCCAGTAATTGGAATTCTAAAGCATGCTTTAATCCTTGTTTAGTGTCCAGGTAACTGCAGAAGAAACAGCTGCCAGTTTGTTCAGGAACCCACATTCAGATTTCACAATAATTTTGACTTAGAGTGAAAACTTCCTAAACCAGGAAGTCTTCAGCTGTAGCTCTGTGCTTGTGTGAGGAGAGGAGGGCTAATGCAAGGCCAAGGATTAGAGCCTGCTTCATGACACAAACTAACTGTGGTCTCTTTTGCAGCGATTTGTTTCTGATTCATGAATTCTTGTAAGGGCTTCATATGCATGCATATA
The DNA here is from genome assembly GCF_001447785.1 of Gekko japonicus. Lineage (NCBI taxonomy): Eukaryota > Metazoa > Chordata > Lepidosauria > Squamata > Gekkonidae > Gekko > Gekko japonicus. Next base: position 106,559 of record NW_015168693.1, read on the forward strand.
CAAGGGTGTCTATGATGACCCCGTCCTCTTCCCTCCCTCAGAGGCATGATTTTCCCTCCATTTTTCTTTCCCTTCTGTCAGTGAGTCACCTTACCTAGTAATGTGTTTTCTTCTTTGCTGAAGAACTCTGGCTGTCCCACTCTGTCACAGTACAATATTTTACTGCTGGCTTAGCCCAGGAACCTGAGAGAACCATTGGGATTGCCCTTTAACTTAGACCACTGAAAATGGTACTTGAGATGTTTTAAAATTCAAAATTAGCAAAATATTTTATTCAACGTAGAAGGGAAAGGTCAGGTGAAATCAGGGGTTGAAATTTCTGAAGTAACTCAATATATATAACTCTGAGGTAAAACCAGTACATGCACAGACTTTAGTTCTTATGTTTTAGGCTAATGAGAGTTTCTTAAGCTATTCACAGTTACTTAAATCTTTATATTTAGAGGCTTTTGTTCCATTGTTTTCTGAAACATTCTAGTGCACTTTCTTTGAGTATTCTCTGACTTTTTTGGGTTCCAGAAGGCTGGTGCACTCAGCACGCTTTCCAGTACCCATTCCCCTTCTCTTGAAACACCAGTACTTGTCTTGAGTTTTTAACTGACTCTTAAGGTTTCTACAGGCAGCTTCTAACCACACCAGACCAAAGGTCTCCTCACTTTTCAGAGCTAACTCTCTGTTTGACTGGGTAGAGAAATTCTCCTCTCACTAGAAGATCTATCCCCTTTCTTTGGCCTGAATGGGAGTCCTCGCCTACTTCCCAAACTTCCTTGCCAATTCCCCCCCCCCCCGTTCTTCTGTCTGTGTTAAACTGCTCTCAGTCAGGGCTGAATTCCAAAACAGTACTCGACTCTTCTCAGCTAGGGCTGAAATCAGACTGAATTCAGTCAAGGCAGAAATCTGTTTCCTCAGCATGCAGCACTCAAGCCTTTCTCTGCTCAGCTGATGCTTATCAATCAGATTGCTTGGTGCAGCCTATCACTCAAGGTTCTCTGTTTCTGTGAAGAATTAACCATTCACAGTCCTTCAGCTGTTTATACAGCACTTCTAAACTTCTTAAAAGTGCAGTCTGTCACAGTGCCATTTTCAATATATCATCCATAGAGTCAGATAATGTAAAAGTGAATCATGTCAAAGGTTTAAAAAACCACTGTGTCAGTTCAGATGTAAAATTCTGCATTATTGGGTGGCTGCTATAATCTTACTTGGATGCATATTTATTAAAATGTTACTATAACCAGTTATCCATTCACCATTTTGTACTCCAGCATAAGCTGAATCTACCCAGTAACTCCATCTAAAACACTATGAAGTACTTTCAATAGATGTGTTTTATAATATCAGACTTAACAATTCCCTTATCTTTACCATAGTAATACACTGAATTCTTTTCTGTACTTTCAGGGCTGGAATACTGTAAAAAGAAGGGGGCATTTTCAGTAATGAAGTGGGCTCAGTTTTCAAACTGTAGGTGTGTGATGCTTAAAACAGCTGTACCTTTAACAAGTTCCCTGATGCAACTGATTGACTACCATGTTCAGTATGCACTAATTTATTAGTTCACTGTTATGTAGAAATATTCTGTTGTCCACAAAGGTATATACAAATGATTTGAGACATCTGAGTTCACCAATACTCAGAACTTGTAAGTGGCTGTTGTCACCTGCTCACTCTTTGAAACCACATTGTGTACATTGCACTCCCTTCTTTTGCATTATGGAGACTTTGGTCATCTATTGATTAAATTGGCATATAAGTAAAAACCAGTAGATTTTGGAATGAAAGGCATAGATGACCATGTATGTAGCAGATCATCTTCAAGGAGACATGTATTCCTGTGTGTGGTAATAGGAGGAATATCTCCCCCAAGATAGTGCTTGCCATCTGTAGTTTTTAGAAGTACGTGTATTTTAATTTTATATTTTAAAGTCCAATGTTTGTTGGAAGCACTTTCTTAATCGAAAGGCTTTTAAAGTACCTAACGACTTAATTAGTTTTGTAGCCCTATTTATCTCTTCAAACTAAATTAAAGTTAAAAGAATTAATAAATTGTTATTTTTGTTTTTAAATTTAAGCAGTGCATTTAAAGACAATTATTAAAAGAAGATAAGGGACATACCTTCCCTCATCAGTGACAGCTGCTCCCCCTCCCTTCTCGTGGCTTAGTCCCTCCTCCCTGAGGGCCCTGCTCATAGGGGAGGGCGGCTGCTGGCAGCTCTGGGGGCATGGCGAGCACATTGCAGCTTTCCCCCAAGGGTGTAGCACTTGGCCTGGGGTTGGGGGCTGGGAAAATTGAGTCCCTGGGTGTTTTGACTCTTTTGGGTGCAAAGGCGCCTTGTGTTTGGGCCTGGGGAATGCTTTGAACCGGCTTGGGGGGGGGGCTGGGACATGTGTGAAATAGAGTGCAGGCTTTTTGCTGTGCAAACTGTACAATGCTTGTGCTAACATGGTATTTTTAAACACCCCTTAGTGCAGACTGCCCCTCAGGGGTCTTTTGGCCGACTCCAGAGAGCCCCCACCCCAGAGAGATGCCCCCCTCCTGACAGAGAGTGCAGTGTTAGTGCAGACTGGCCTCCCTCCTCTCCAGGACCCCCCTTTGGAGCCCCCCTGAGAGCCCAACAGACCTCTTTAAGCTCCCAGGCAGAGAGGCAGATCCTGGAGCTCCCCCTTCCTTCCTCCCCCTGCAAGCCTCAGAGCCACGCAGCTGGGGACTGGCAAAGGAAAACAAGTGTCCTTTTAAAAAGTCCTACCCTTCTGTTCTGGCCCGGAGCTGATAATCCGGCAGAGCCAAGAAGCAGAGAGAGCCCCCACCTTTCCCCCATACACACAGGTAGGGCTGCCAAGTCCCCCCAGGGGGCGGATTTCCCCCCGCTTTGGAGGCCCGATTTCTGCCGCCGCGGAATCGGGCCCCGGGGGAAACCCCACCCCGGCATGCACGTCAGCCGGAGGTGACGTGATGACGCCGGGCACGCTGGGGGCGGGGCCACAGCCATCTGAGGGGAAAACTCTGTTTCGATACTTTTACAGGGTCTTCCTCCTCCTGACCCGTCTTAGGTTCATCCTTTCTCACATCCACCCGGTCCGTTGCCTCAACGTCCGTCCTCGGGAGCTGGATCCTTCATGGGGGTAGCCTCTTTCACGGGTTCAGGCTTCATTTCTTCATAAATGGATTTGTCTCCGGCATCGGCTTTCCCCCCATCCATCTCCACAGGTGCCATTTCCTCATAAATGGGTTCTGCCATGGGTCCTGGAAATCCAACAGCAGCAGAAGCAGGCACTGTGGTGGAGGGTGGACGGCTCTCCCATTTTTAAAGAGAGGGCCTCGCGCTTATTGGCCTGTTTAAATGTTGTCGTGGGGATGCACCCTGTGATGTGGGGTGTAACGGCCCTCTTTCCCCATCCTACCTCACTGGGCTGGCGTTGGGAGGAATCTATGCCCTAACAACCCCAACCCTTCTGAAGAGGGTTAGTTTTATCCCTCCCAACCCCTTGTCTCGTTCTGCATACACTTTTTAATTTCACAATATTGAGAAATAGTGGTCAAGGATCCCCCTGTTTAATTCAATTTGACTCCAAAAAACTGAATTTCAGCCGGTCCTACCCGTAAAAACACATTTTTTTGACAAAGCATAGGGCTTCCACAGTCAGAGGAAATCTAAAAACATTTCCAGCCATGGAACTTTTTTTTAATGTACAGGGCGGTTGGCTATTTTTTTAAAAAAATGGGGCAGCTGGAATCCTTATCTAATCTAGCCAGAGACAGCCCAACCCTGACATGGCCTGCCTAGGGTTAAAAATCCCTAGGTTTTAGAAACAGGTTATAATTTATGAATTGAACAGCAAGTTTAAAACAGCCTTGCTACCATGGCGCCTATTTTTAAAAACGTTTTCAATTAGGAACCCCCCAAACATTTATTTATTTTATTTATTTATTTACATTCGGCTTGATATCCCGCTCTAGTCCCATGGTTAGGGTCTCTGAGCGGCTTACAGGTTTTTCTGGTGATAATCACCATTTATCCCTAACTAGGGCCACAATGTATGTAAGGGGGATGGGACAGCCTACCGGCACCCCCTCTGTGGTGGCTATTGTTGATGTTTCTCCGTCGGCTCGGCTCGGCATGGTCGGGTCTCTGGGCTCAGCGGGGGTGTTTTTTTCTTCTCTGGCGTTTCTTCTCCGGCGTTCGGTGGGGCGATCTTCTCCTAAGGCGCGCAGCTTCGCCTGCTTCCGGCCCGGCAACGTCCTTTCCGGCTCCGCTGGGCCGGTGCTCGGCATCTGTGCACGCCCCTTTCTCTTTATGGCAGCCTTACGGCAACATACAGTAGATCCATAGAACTTAGGCTTCACTCACTTTCTGTCTTGCTCTGGTCCACTCCCTTCTAGTCTGGGAATTTTTCTGCATACACAAAGGGACATCTCACACACTCCCTTTTTGATTTTATTGATTTATGCAAAACCGTTCATTTTTACTGAACACCACTTTTACATTTCATGCACACATTGCACGAAAAAAGAGTCCAGCAGCACCTTAAAAACTAGTACCGCTACACATCTTGTACATCCTCATTGCAAGCAACATGATTGTGCAGCATTCATTCCTTCATAAAATGGGCCCTTCCATGGCATTTTAAAGACAACACCCCATTCCCTACCTAAGAAGCTATAATCATTTTACTTTATTTCACCAGAGCCTGCTCTTTTTCTCTCTCTTCAATGGGGAGGGGAGGAAAATAACTAGAGAAGGGTGAAAATGACCAGAGAAGGGGGAGGGTGGGGAGCACTGGCTCCTGCCAGACCCCTGCCAGGCTTTGCATGTTAGTCAGTTTCACTCTGCAGCTACCAGTACAGGCTATGGCGTGGAGAAATGATCTCCCTTTTGGGGCTGGCGTTGGGCAACCCCCCTCCTCCTTTCCTTTGCAGGAGAGGTGGGGTGTGTGTGTTCGTATCTTCCAAGCCATGATGTCTTGTTTATCCATGCAAAGCACATGCCTCTCTGTCTGACAGTTTGCAGGCTGTCAGCTGTGAATTTTGTCAGTGTTTAAAAACCGTGAGCTGCCATTGGCTCCTTTGAAACTCTAAGCACGCCCCTCTCTGCCCTGTCCTATGAGGGTGTGAAATTTTCAATGCCTGTGAAAGCGAGCGCTGACATTGGCTGGTGGGAATCTTTAGCCCAGCCTCCCTCCCACCCACCAGACACTGCGCCACCTCATTCTTAGTCTCTCTGCCTGCTAGGAACACACACAGAAATTGCTTTTAACAGCATTTTTGCCCTGAAGGATTTTATTTCTTTTAAAAAGGAAGGAAACAGGAAGAGTGGGTAGTTTTGGGAAGGGGGCTGGCATTCTGGCTGTCCACAGTAAGTAAAATTCTGTTGCTGTGTGTCTTTAAAAAGGCAAACTCCTGCTTTTAAAATGGGGCTAGAACTGGGGGGCTGCTTGCTTGGAGCTAACTAAAGATTTTCTCTCTGTGGGGCAGGGGGAAAACGTTTGCAGAAGGGGATTTTTAAAAACCTAAATGGCATGTCAGGGAAATGTGTGCTTCATTAGAGAACTTTGTTTAAAGACTCTGTTTAAAGTTTTTTCCTGTGTGTGGGTGTGGGGGGGAAGGGTGGGGGCTCTCTCTCTCTCTCTCTCTGTGGAACCCGAGACTAGAATTCTTTTCTGCTAAGGGAGGGAGGCTGATTTCTCCCCTTGACTGAATTTGCAGTCAAAATATTGGTCTCTTGAAGAGGAGGGGGGCCAGTCTGCACTAACACTGCGCTCTCTGTCAGGAGGGGGGCATCTCTCTGGGGTGGGGGCTCTCTGGAGCCAGCCAAAAGACCTCTGAGGGGCAGTCTGCACTAAGGGGTGTTTAAAAATACCATGTTAGCACAAGCATTGTACAGTTTGCACAGCAAAAAGCCTGTACTCTATTTCACACATGTCCCAGCCCCCCCCCCAAGCCGGTTCAAAGCATTCCCCAGCCACAAACACAAGGCCCCTTTGCACCCAAAAGAGTCAAAACACCCAGGGACTCAATTTTCCCACCCCCCAGGCCAAGTGCTACACCCTTGGGGGAAAGCTGCAATATGCTCTCCACGCCCCCAGAGCTGCCAGCAGCCGCCCTCCCCTACGAGCAGGGCCCTCAGGGAGGAGGGACTAAGCCACGAGAAGGGAGGGGGAGCAGCTGTCACTGATGAGGGAAGGTATGTCCCTTATCTTCTATTAAAGATTGGGAACAGCATAGATTACTTCAACAAAGTTATTTTTTTAACATTTAAACAGTGAAGTTTCAAACCCCACATTCTTCACCATGAAAACTTAAATAAACAAATAAAAACTTAGAATAAACAAAAACTGTATGTTAGAATTAACGGAATCAGTACAGTATATTAAAGTATGCTCAATTTGCATATTTTTCCTAAGCTTGTTTTTTGGATCTTTGCAAGAGCTGACTTGTCATTTTAGCTTTGTTACTGCAGAAAACATATGCTTGTTACTGCAGAGACATATGAACAAATGACAATCAGTGAAGGTAGTGTTGGTAGGGAACTAACAAAAGACCATGAGGAAAGGGTACATAGTCTGCAAGAGAACAGAAGTTCTTTTCTTCCAGCACACTGACAAATTCACATCTCTGTTCCTCATATTTTCAAATATAGCTCTATACACATGAGGGCTATAACTATACTTTCCCCCAAAGCTTATAGGATTGTAAGGAACATTGTGGATGAACAGGTGTATGAAAAGTTGCCAGTACTGCATCAAATTTAATAAAATTTTCTGTGGACAGGTGTAGTGCTAGAATTTAAAACCTAGGCTGCTATGCGAAGAGCCCAGTTATGCCTATGAAAGGCCTTTGTGCATGAAATGGGCTTTGGCACTTTTTTCTTACAAGTAATAGGCACCATCCTGCATTACAATCTGCCTCTGAAAATCCCCCTGGGTTCAAAACTGCCTCTTATGTGGCATGGAGGACTTATGCTTTTTATTGTCTGTTTTTAAAGGTACATGATCTGTTGTACATTTAGAACTAAGTATTCACTTCTCTAGATCTTATAGGAAAAGGCTTGTAGAAAAAGAATGAGAGGCTCATCCCTTAGTATTAGAATCTAACGTAGTCTTGCGTTTTTAAACAATTTGGAGTCTGTTAGCTAAGAGGTGAAGAACTATGAATAACTCCAGCAAAGGGCTGGAGAGTGGAATATGAGTGGAATACATTCTGAGCCATGTTCATGCCCAGGAAAAGTTCTGCCTCTTTATGCTTTTTACAGACAACACCTGCTCATTTTCAGGCCTATTGTTTCAATAAAAAGTAAAACAAAGTCCCTGAGGAATCCAAATAGTTCAACAGATAATTGATCCTGTGCAAGTTATGAACAGAACGTGAGAGATGGACTCCAGTCAGTCCTCTAGACCAGGGGTCCCCAGTATGGTGCCAATGAGTGCCATGGCGGCTGCTGACACCTTTCCTGATGCCCTCCAAGTAGTTTTAGAAAGTGGGAAGGGTTTGGTGGGGCAGTTGCCCAGCAGGCCCAGTAGGGCCTCTGATTGGCTGTACAGATCAAAAGGCATCCTGTTAACCAGAGCCTCTACCTGAGACCAAATTGCCGTGATTAGAGTCTTGTGTTCTTGTGGCAGCCATTTGGTTATTGTGCCCACCACTGTGTCAGAATTCCAAAGGTGCCCACCTGCTCTAGACTAAACACCTGCTTTAGTTTCTTCGAGAGCAAAGATTGAGTCCAGTGGCACCTTTAAGACCAACAGAGTTTAATTCTGGGTATAAGCTTTCGTGTTCATGCACACTTCATGCTTCTACTGGGTTTGTAAAATGAATATTTTGAAAAGTCCTTTGGTTATTGCAGTCTGATCCTTGACTGAATAAAAGTTAGGATGGATTGGGCCTTTAACTTACCAGGAAAGTTCCCAGTAAGCCACTGCCCTGCAGTGCTGTTGATGCCGGGAGCAGCCTAGCTGAGCCCCACAAAGCTGTTGACTCTAACCTGGTCAGCTGAGATGCAGGAGGAGGTAGATAAGCCATTGTTACTGGCTGGAGCCAAGCCAAGCAGCCCCAGTGATTGGCTCAACTTGGGCCTTTTCAACATGTTGATCCTCTCTGATGACTGTTTTGTACATCACTTTTAGAAGAAACATGTCCAGGTATGGTAAACTTAACTAAATATGCTCACTTTTGTTTATAAATTAAAAATTATAAATTAAAATTATTGTAATTTTTTCCCCTGGTTTTCAGTTATTTCCAGTTCAGCCTTTTTCCCCCTCTTACTTTTTGTTGAATTCTGTAAACTAATGTAGAACACAGGAGTGCTGAAGAAGAACCTGAAGATGAAATCCAATCTCTGCTGCGTGAAGCTCTCAACTTACAACTTGGTATGGATTTATAATTTGCAGTTATTCATGTAATTTCTGTTTTCCGTTACAAAATTACTATATTTGCCACTATTTAACTCTATTGGGTTGTGACCACTAACCCTTCTTTGTATTTCAATGAATATAATGTATAGTTTTGAATATAGTTGTGAATCGTAGATGGTCTTCCGTTGGGGGATATTGTTTATGACTATTTAGAGAGCAACAAGTTATTTTTATTAGAGAAAGACAGTGGACAGTTAGTTACAGATCTTTTTGAGTAATAGTGGTTAATGACTGGTTTTTCTTACCCATTTGGCCAGTAATACCAATAGACATAAATATCTCCTGATATTTATATTATAAACACCATCCAACTGATGTTAAGCACCTTTCCCACTGAAGATGTAAGTGCATGCTTTGCTTCTCTCCCTCTGACATCAAAAGGACTAAAAGTGGTTAACTTTGGCTGGGTTGCACTTATGTTCGTTTTTAATAGGGATAACTGAGACAAGCAGTTGAAATGTTTAGCTTTCTGTTCAGATGCTACTTATATATTTTCAATGTTTTTGTTAAAAAGGAGAAACAGATGAAGAACATGAACATGAAGGAACACAATTTCAGCAGGAGGAGAATATTGAAACACCAGAAGATACTGTTGAAGTTCCTGTGGTAGAGGAGAACTATGATAGGGAATTGGAAGATAAAATGCCAGACATATTAGCAACCCTAGAATCCTTCCAGGAAGGTATCTGAAACATTGAGAGTATCAAGCATATTTTTCATGCATCTGTGCAACACTGGGCATTATTTTCTGATCTGTATCAGAGAAATGATTTTTTTTTAATATTTTGGGTATCCTGCATTTCCTAGGATCTTTGCTGTACTATGTGTACTAGATTTCAGATGAATAAGTAATATGCACCACAAAATAATGTGTAATTTAAATGTTTGTAATTGCCCTGTTTGGAGTGATATGTACGTTTAAAGCCATAAGTGGTAAAGCACTAGCATTTAGAACTTTTGCAGTGGCTAATTGTATGTTAGTATTCAGAATATTGATAGGTGTCTATTAGTTCTAGGGTTGCCAGCCTCCAGGTGGGGCCTGGGGATCTCCCGCTTTTACAACTGATCTCCAGCTGGCAGAGATCAGCTCCCCTGGAGAAAACGGCTGCTTTGAAGGGGGGACTCTGTGGCATGGTACCCTGCTGAGGCCCCTCCCCTCCCCAAACCCTGCCCTCTCCCGGATCCACCCCCAAAGTCACCAGGTATTGTCCAATGCAGAGCTGGCAACCCTAATTAGTTCACATCCCATGCACAAATGATTTAGCACACATTAAGGCCCTGGTCTGTATGTGCACATTTGGAGTAGGTTCTGTGCATAGGTGCTAGTTTCTTAATTGTTATTAACCCATATGTCATTGTTCAACCATGAAACATTTTTAAAATACCAAAGACTCAGTCATATGTAGCACATCATATCAGCCTGTTTAAAGAGGTTGCAATAAGGCCCAGTTTCAGTGCAATCAGAGCTAGAGTTTAGTGATTAGGTAAGGATAGTGGCATCATACATCTCCTTTATTCCTGCTCCCTCCTCCCACACTTCTGTATGTTTCGAAATGTGCTTTGAAAATCTTCCTAGTATGTTCCAGGTGAGTTTAGAATAATATCTGTGATGATCACATATAACTCTGGTCAGGATAGACAAAAGGAATAGGGAAAGGCATGTCAATCCCATGACCTGCTTCCCAGTGCTTAAATTCTGGTCTTTGTGTTTAAGGTAGACAAAGGCCTGTAACGTTTCTGAAAATTTAGAAACCACAGAAAAATACTTGCCAATTAAACCTAAATTTATTTTACAACATAAAATGCATCATTTATAACTCAGAATATAAAATTGTCCTATTTGGCATATGTATGGAATTTAAAACTATAAATATCTTCATTTTCTATAAAAAAATTGCAAGTGTACCCAATACTTGAAAAGAGTTGCAAACTCTGCATCCTATGCTACTATAGGGCATACGTCTTTAATTTTTTGTCATCCAGCAGGACAAACTAAAGAAGATAGAAAGCAAATTCTGTAGTAAACAAGATAAGGTATATTGTATGGACAGAAACTTTCTCATAGAGCTACAATAGATAGGACTGCCAGCATGTTTGGATATTAAGCTAAACTTTATAGCATTGAAAACACTGAACTCTTTAATAATGTATCATCATTAAAACAGTATAGCATATTAATTGTTGCTAAAATTATTTATATTTAAACAAAATCATAAAAATATTGTATATGTCTACAGTATAAGAGTTTTAGTTTCATGCTTCCCAAAAGAAAGTCCTCAGACTATTTCATGATGTACAGCTGGAATGAGTTTTTAAAATAAGATTTTAAATTTTTATTGAAAGAAAGGATAACAAACAACAGAAAATAACAAGGAAAAAGGAAAGGAAAGACTATATAAAATAAAGGAGGCTTCCAATTTTCTCTGCAACAAATATGATTACCAAATTTTCTCTTACTCTGTGGTTACAAAGAAAAGTTCTTTTTTCTGTTATCTAAATTTTTCCTTATTCATCAAAACCACAGATCATCAAGTCATTTTTATCTGTTTCATGCAAAAAGTCTATAAGGGGTTTCCAATCAGCAATAAAAGTACTTATTGTCCGTTCTCTAATCAATGAAGTAAGTTTAGCCATCTCTGCAAGTTTCAGCATCTTCACCCACCATTCCTCTGTTGAGGGCAAGATCGGATTCTTCCACTTTTGCGCATATAATAATCTTGCTGCAGTATAAAAACAAAGTTCCATGACTTCTTTCCAGCTGAGTGTCCATTAATCCCAAAAGAAAAGACTCTCGTTTCAGTTCATCTTTAAAATCTTCTGAATTAATAAATGTATTTATATTCAGAATTTTTTTGGCTTTCTTACATGTCCACCACATATGGTAAAATGTTCCTTCATGTTGTTCACATTTCCAACATAGGGTCAAAGTCCCTTTATACATTTTGGCCAATTTCTCTGGAGACATATACCAGTGATACAGTATCTTATATTTTCTGTTATTTGTTCTTCTTTCTCTCAATAATTTTAAAATCTCATTAAAAAATACAGTTGCAATGAGTGAAATGCTTTGTTAGACAACATTTTCTTAATCAAAAAGAGCAAATATTTCATATGGGGTCATTTTCACTCCTCACCAACATTTCCTCAGAGTTTTTCATGCTGTACATTTTGAATGTGAAAAACCTTGTCTTAAGAAGCCTTGTAGTCATTCTAAAGAGAAAATATTTTATAGCAGTTTCTCTTCACCATTCCCCACGCATTTTCCAATTTTTCCAAAAGGCCTTGGGGGGAGGAACCCACCCCATTTCTTTTTCTTTTTTTCCTGGGCCCTCACATCTCTTAAGTGTATGTTATGTCTGTAAACTGGTAAGTTGGTTTGTTGCTTGTCTTAAACTTTTTGGTGTTTTCGGGTAGAATTTTTTTAATGTATTCAAAAACAATTTTTTCCTGTATGTAGAACTTACCAGTGACCATGAAGTACGAGAGCCAGAGCTAGATGAACCTCATGGTATGTCTTTCTGCAATATGTTCAATATGGAAGTTTTCACTGTAAGAACACTCTGAGATGCTTGGGTACTCTCCTTTTCATGATCTCTACAGGCAGGGATCTGTGAGCTGTGACTGCTGAGGTTAAGACTCTGGTGGAAAACCTCATGGAGTTCAACCTGGCATCTGAAATGAAGCATACTGCTCTCTCTAGCTGACAAACAATGAGGCTGGATTCTCCTGGAACAATTTTTTTTAACCAAATGACAGAGGGCCTTGCTATGAGGGAAGTGGCCAATGAAGCCTTCATAGATAAAGCCATTACTTTGTCGGGGTCTAAGGACAATTTCCAATCAGTGACATCCTTTAATGCCTTCCCTGGAAGCCAGGCTTACCACAGGACAGTCCACTTACAGGGACTCAAACAAGCCAGTTGGCCTTAGGGAAGAAAGAGAACAGCCTTCTAGAATGGTCTGTATGGAGTCTTTGAGTGACTGTATGGCCCAATCTTTAATTTTGGAGGGGGGGGAAGGAAATGGAACACTGTTCCTAGTTCCTTAGCATCAGGCAGAACCTCAGAATCCTGCTTGTCATCATAATTGTCTTTTGGGCCAGGGAGTTGGTCTGCTTAAGAGCCTGAGCATTTTAAGGGCTTTACACAGGCATGAGGGGAGTTCTTCCACTGAAAAAAGCAATGTAGAATGTTGTGTCTGTATTTGTGACAGTTCTTCCACCTCTCCGCCTGAGTTCTGTCCAGAGATCCTGGAGAAAATGGTGCAGGAATCCTCCTTTTGTCTCTGGGAAGAATAGGATGACTTGGTGCAGTGGCAGCCTATGGAATACTTACTAGCAGTCCTTGAAGAGCCAGCTTGGCTAGAGGCAAATTATTTTGCATCTGTGCAGAGCCTGCTATTTGAGAAGAAGGGAGTGGAGAGCCTACTGATCCCACTGCTGATAGCAAATTGCTCCAGCCAAGTCTGTAAACCTGTGGTGCAGAGAAGACGTCCTCTCCCCCACTCAGCACAGTTGCAGGGTTCTGAGCAGACAAAAAATGGAGAGAAGAGCTTTGTTGATAGCTTAGAGGTAGAAAGTAGGAGATAGATAAAGGAAAAAAGCCCTAAGAGCTCAAGGAGAAAAAAACTAGGGAGCTCCTTAGAAGCCCTGTACTCTCAAGAAGGGAAGGAGAAAATACTGAAGGTGGGGGGCACTCCCCACCCCACTGGGAACAGAAAAGAGCAGTCTACTTGCTGCCTTCAGGGATCATGGGTAGGAGAGTACCCAAATACTTAGTGTGTCCTGCTCTGCTTTAAGTAAAATGAACCTTCATGGAAAGTCCAGTGCTTTGTTCCGGTTTATAATATTTTGATTATTCACACATACATTTTGCCGAGCGATGAACTTACATGTATGAAATGGCTCTAAATATCTTGGATCTGTATGTAACATCTTCACTGGTAAATTTCATATAAGGAGGACATGAGATATGAATTGTTTAAATTACTGATTTTCAACAAACAGATCAGTCCTCTCCAAGATAGATTTCATTTTCACCTTAGTTTCATTTTATTTTAAAGTGAAGTCTCTGCTCCCTGAGAAGGAGTGGAGAAATGCTTGTTGGAACAGCAGTGAGCCATACAAGCAGCCTATGCCCAAGGTTTTTGGGGTTCAAAGTGACTCTCATACACCCCATAATGCAGTTGTTCCCAATCTTTTTGGGGCGAACATTCCTTTGGTTCGATAAACTCAACCCCAGTGCCCCCTACCCAATAAAAAGTATTATTCAGAATAGTGTTTTTTGTGACCCACTGAGGTAATAACACTAAAATTCAAAACAATAACAATTGTACATTTATTCAAAATCCAATTAAAACTTTTTCAGTTTCCCCTCAATTACCCACATTTTTTCCTTCTACCCCCCTAAATTTTCCCTTTAAAGGTGTTTTTTTCCCCCAAGTCTCCACGGATGCGCACAAGCACCCAACGGAGCATGCACAAACTTTAGTTTAATAAAAAACCGCACAACTTAACAGCTCGCTAAGACTTGAGTCGTGCAGAGAAGAGGAGAGCAGCCAGAAGAAAGCAACAAAGAGCGCACGGCTTGAGGCGAGAGACAGATAGGGGGAAAGGGGGTAAGGCAGAAGATAAAGTGGCTGAGACGAAGCCTAGAAAGGGGGCGCAGCGGCAGAGTAGGAAGTCTGCTTGGGGAAGGGGGGGCACAGCCCAGGAGGGCGGCACCGTGGCCTCGAAGACAGGCGCTGGAGGAGCCAGCGGAGAAGGAGGCGTGGTCAGGGCGGAGGGGGCTGAGCCATGCTGCTTTGCCCTCTTCGCGCGCCCCACCAGCCGGCTCCCCGGACTGTTGGCCTTACAGAACTACTGCCCACCCCCTGCCTGCCTCACTGCTGGGGAAAAAGCTGTGCCCGACGCGACGCCGCACTGCCTAGTCGGCAGCTGGCCCCTCCTCTCCCCAGCGCCGCTTGGCCGGCTGTCTCTGGCAGCCCCCTCCTCGCCTTCCCTTGGCGCGCGGCCCCGCTTCTTTGCCCCATGGCCCCGCTTCTTTGCCGTGTGATCCGCACCTCCCCCTAACCACGGGACCTCCACGGGACCTCCATGGGAGGTCTGATCGCTCAACCGTGCATTATTTTGCCACGGGGCAAACAGCCACGCTCCCCCCCCACATTTTACTGGCCGTGTGACCGGATCCTTAGAAATTTTAAATCCTTATGTAACCTAAAAATATTAATATAGGATGGCTGCCACAAATATAACATTTATATAGCTAATCTTAATCAGGTTCAGTAACCAAGAGCACAGAAAAATCAACACCATGCTCAATACCATTATGTTAAGGACTTATCCATAAAAACTTGGAGAATGACAGACAAAAACTCTGCTGGTATTATTTACTAAAAATTCTGATGGTTTCCATCAGATTTCAGCACTATGCAGAGGCAGAAACTTGGAGTTCCATTTGCCAGCATGGTGCCATAGCCTGGTCAATTGTAAATAAGTGAACAAAATGTTTTAAGGGTCCCACCTCCTATGCCCCCTGTGCTGCTCCCTTGCCTCTTAGAGCCCCCTAGGTAATCCCACCCCTTCAGGGGGTGATACTGCTCACTTTGGGATCCACTGCTGTAAGCCTCATGGCTTTCTCGAATCTATGAAAAACTGAATTATTCAAAAAGACTTTTCTATGCAGGCCAGAGTTGCAGTGTACTAAATGATTCACAAAGTTACTTGGAAAAAAGTATTAGGGACTGTGGTCTATAGTACTGTGTATAGCTATTAAAAGAAATGTTATGTTCTTTTCATAGCTTCATTTAAATAGAATGGTATTCCAGGGAGAACAGTTGTGATATTATTATAGTTTTCTTTCAAATAAAATTGCTTCAGTGGTCATGTTGGCTTTGATGTTAGTCAAATCAATGTAACCACTCTTGCCTTCATGATGGTGATGGAGATAGTGGTGTCTTGTGGCTTAATATACAGTTTCTTAATTTGCAGGTACACATGAATATGACACAAATGTAGAAGAAAATACATATGAAGCGGTAGAACCAGGTATGTCTGATCACAATTTAATTTAGAAATAATCTGTATTGCATAGATTATATACCTTTCTTTTTGTGTTTCAGCCGGTTGTGGTGTGCAGTAAATATACGTATAGAGAGCTAGTAAGGGAAGGGCATCATTTGCCTTTGTTCCAGTAGTACATTCCCATTACATTATTTCAAAATAAATATACTGTGTGTACACTGGGTTGCATGCCATGGAAGATTTCTGCACATTCAGCAGTCTTAGTGAAAGTGCGAAAGTTAATCCTTGCTGTATGCTTGCTCAAAGTGAAAGTGATTGTATGTGTGCAAGACAGAGTGCAAGAACTCCCCCCGATACTATTTCAAAAGCAAATTAAATAAAATCATACAAACAGTATGTACCTTTCATTACTCTGTATGTATATTTTTATTTTGTTGCCTTATCGTTTGCTCAAGTGGAATTATGCTGAGTATATTTTCCTTTCCATTTTTGCATCTCTGGATCCAACCCCTTGTTTTCATTTCAGTTTGTCAGGCTTTGTATGTATGGTCCTGATGACAACTAATTTTTAACAGTACCATATTTTCAATTGTGCCTGAAGACCAGCAACAGTTGCTGTACCCACTGATTCAGTCCCACACACACTGAGTCATGGGCAAAAGGCTAACTCTTTTTCTCCAGTATGAACAAGCAAGGTTTGACAGAGCACATCCTTGATATCTGAGCTGTTCACTAAGATTTCCTTTGATTGCCATTTGAAAGGAGTAAACAGCTGTGTTAGACAATAAGAGGAAAGCTCTGCGAAATTCTCTTATGAAGTGAGATAAAGATCCCTTTCCCTGTTTCCCCTTGGGATAGGGTCTGACTTTGCCCTTCACTTACCTATCCCTAATGTATGTTCTTATATATAAAATACAAATCTTTTCTCATGCAAATATTTTCTCTTCTGTGTAAGAATTTACACATAGCAATCAGGTTTTCCCTTAACCAAAGAGCAGTTAAGTTCAGGTCTCAGACAGAGAGATCACATACCTGTGAGGAATCCTGAGAATGAGGAACAACTCAGAGATTCCCCCCCCCCATAGATTCTATAAATTCTCAGGTTTAAATAGGCTAATCTGCCACCTCTCTTTACTTTAACTGACTCTCAACATTTCACACTCTTGAAGATACTCCTTATCAGGTTAGATTTTTCTTTTGGTTAATTTATAGTCTTACATTTTTCTACATTCCTATGGAGTCTCCAAGTATATAGAGACCTCTACCTCATATCAGAATGGTCTAATTTTGCTGTTTTCATATTGGATGGACAGTTGCTAGATATAATGATGTATTGACATCCCAAAATACATTCTTTCTGCATTATAATGACATTAGGGTGGCCACAGTTGGACCTGCTAGCATCAATCACAGTGTAATGATTTACCACTAAACACTGTTTGTAATACCTCTCAGCATGGCTCCTGACTGGGATATCTATTGGAGGGTAGTGAGTAACAGTGATCTGTGTCAACTGATACTAGAAGTTCCACAAATTCAGCAAAATGAGACCTGTAAGAGCCACAGTTTTAACATACTTTGTGGCTTCATTGCTAGGATAACAGAACTACTTCTGTAGCTCTTAATAGAAGCCCTACAACAGCAATGGGTTTTGGTTGTATTTAGAAACTACTTTACTGATTTAACACTGTGATTTTGCATATAAGAATTTTTTTGTAACCAAAATATCTTTAGATAGGTTAATAATAATACATTATACTTGAGTGAATTTGTGTTATCCCATACAGAAGAGGAAAAATAAAAATGAGAAGGCTTAACAATGTAAACATGTTTTAATGCAATAAAAATTCTGTAGAGCTGCAAAGTTGAGATTATTTTAGCAATGTAACACTTTACCTAATTGCTTGAATACGAAGCAAGGGCAAAGGAGGTGATTAGTTTTTGAAAATGCTTGGCGTACTTGAATTCCCTAATCTTTTTTTTAATTAGTTTTTAATTAGAGTTAATGACAAAAGGAAATGGCTTCTCCATCTCAGGCGGTCTAAGAATGTGCTTGGATTAAGTAACAGGTGACAAGCAAAGGCTGATTTATATTACTCATTTCTGTTTCACCATAGAACAGTTTTTAAAATACAAATAATGCAGGTGTGTTAAATCTAGCAACACCCCACCTTACTTTAGTAAGGTACAATGGATAGAAAATTGGAATGGGGCCAGAAAGGCTAAGCTTCAGGTTTCTCCTAAGCTATTGATTTAGTGAGTCAAATAGTTTAGTTTTAGTTAATATTCTACAAAGTACAAAATTTTTATGTACTTAAAGTGCGGACGAACACAATAAGCATTATACCATAAAAACCATGTATACATCCTTATGTTATTATTAGTAGTATATGTATCACATTTATTATCCTACCCTTTCTCTTGAGGGACTCAAGGCAGCCTACATAGGATTTTTAAAGAGTGGCCTATGTAACATTGTGTCTTGCCTAAAGCTGCTTCAGAAGCTTCAAGGGCAAATAGAGATCTTAAGCCTGTTCTCCAGGGCTCAGAGTTTTATTCCAGGGCTCCCCAACATTTTCCAGCCTGTGGGCACCTTTGGAATTCTGATACAGGATGGTGGCACAGCCACAAAATGGCTACCATGGAAGGTGGACACATGCATAGAAGAAGCCCAAGCACGGGACACAAGGAGTACTTTTTAAAAATACACTGGGAAAGAAGAGTGAGAGACAGGAGAAACCAACACTGTAATGGCAGCTACCATCAGAACCATGTAATTTTAATCTGCATAGCCAATGAAATCTTCAGTAGCCAGTCAGAAGCCTTGCTGGGCAGGAGGCCCAGCTGGCCCCTCCTACTTTCTAAAAACACTTGAATGGGTGCCAGGAAAGATGTTGGTGGGCTCCATGGCACCCATAGACACCACATTGGGGGGCCCTGTTGCATTCAGTACCCCACACAGACTGTCATGGTTAAGCCATAACTAGTGAAAAACATAAAGTTACCTTTAGTTCTGTTAATGTATGAAATGTGATTAAATAAAGAATCAAGTCCAAGATCATTGCCCCTCTGGTTGGCTCTGTGACCAGCTATTCCAGTGCACAGTAATTTACAATGTCTAGGAATCCCATTTCTACAGCATGATTCGAGCATGTATTTACCCAGTCAATGTGAGGGTAGTTCAAGTCTCCCAATATAATATTATCTGCTTTAGTGACCTCCTTCTTTCCTTCTCCATCTCAAGATCAGCCTCAATGGTTTATCAGGTGGGCAATAGTACACCCCCACTTTTAAGGTCCAATATTTCGACCCATATCACTTCTTTTGAGGAGTTTGATTCCCCTGAAGCTTCCTAACTTATTTGATTCTATTCCCTCTTTGATGTACAACACAACACTTCCCCTAACTTGTTCCTCCCTGTGCTGCCTATAGAGTTTATACCCAGGAATGACTGTATCCCATAGATTTTCCTCAGTTCACCATACTTCTGAGATGCATACTGTATCTAAATTGTCATTGAACACCAAGCACTCCAGCTCTCCCATCTTGACTTAGAGATGTGTAACATTGGCAGATAGACACCTATAATGTTTCCCTCTCCAGTAACTGTGGTCTTCCTTGGCCTCTTATTCGCCACACATGCTGTCAGTTGCCACCCTACCCTCACTCCCAAGTTCTGTTACACTCCTGTCACTATTACCTGGAGTGTTTACCCTTTGGACTGACTTGTCCTAAACTGGAAGCTCTCCAGTTCCTGTCGGCTTCCCCCCCAAGATTAGTTTAAAAGCTTCTCTGCTACCTTTTTGATATCGATTGCCAGCAGCCTAGTTTCCTTTTGGTTCAAGTGAAACCCATCTCTTTTGTTCAAGTCTAGTTTGTCCCAGAAAGTTCCTCAGTGCCTAACAGATCTAAACCCTTCCTCCTGACACCACTTTCACATCCACGCATTGAGGCCCCAGATCTATGCTTGTCTAGTTTGCCCTGCATGTGGAACTGGCTCCGTTTCTGAGCATCCTACCTATGTTCTTATGTATAGAGAATACTTTGTAATTGGTGTGATGTAGGGGTGTGCTCTCGGTATAAACTGAACTGAAAAAATACCTTATTGGTATTTATTGGGTGTTTACTCAGCTGGTTACCAAGTGCCCAATTGATTTGGCTATCCAAAAATGGCTGCACCCCAAAATCCCAAAAATATTTGGAAACAGTGGAGGACAGGGGCAGCTCTGTTGGGCAGTCCAGTTTAAACCAGGCTGCCCAGCAGAGGCCCAGCTGAGCCTGCAGGGAGAACTCTCCCTACAGGATCAGCTCCTTGGCAGGCTCTGTTGGGCAGTCTGGTTTAAACCGGAGTGCCCATCAGAGCCCCTGCTGAGCCTGCGGGGTGAACTCTGTGGGGAGTTTTCAACTGAGCTGCAAAGAGGAGCCAGACCAGGATTGGTTGTGTCTCCCTAGAGCTCTCAGCTCCTGCTACCCCAGCTGATTATCTTGGGTTTTTTCTTCTTGGTTCCATTCAGGAATCCTCAATATTTCCCGAATCCAAATAGCATACCAGTATTGAGATTCAGGAATATCGAGAAATACCAATATTTTTCAGGTTCAATATACACGAACCTGAAAAATGCTGTGTTGGCTTGTTTGTACACCTGTAGTGTGATGTTTAACCCTAGACTGCCAAATAGTAGAACACTGGGAGAGGGTGAGATAATAGGAACATACTGTGGATTGTTGTTATTAACAATCTTGGTTTGTTGTTGTTATTGACTTTCTCACTAAAACTCAAAGCAGATTACAAAATATGAAAAAGAATTTGATTACACCGCAAGGGCCTCCAATAAATGACACAATAGAAGTAGGATTGCAAAGCTGGATTCCATTTACACCTACACAGTGGAGGTAAAGCATGTATAAGGATCTATTCCCTTTGAGGCTAAGGCACGTAGATGAAAACTGGGACTGGTAGACCATGAAATCAGAGGGTACAGATTGCTTTGCTTGAACCTGGAGATGTTGGACTGTACATATGTAGACCGCTGTGTAACTCTAATGGTTAGTATGTGCATGTTGGAGTGCCCAAAAGGGAAGATAACCTGGTATAGTTTTGACCCTCCCCCATTGTGTTAATGGTAATTTGAATAAAACAGGACACTGAGTTTGTCTGTCTTTTATAGATGCTAGTGAACTAACTCTAGAAGACGCTCTCGTGGATGAAACAGGTACTGAACAAAAATCAGTTTTTATATTGTGTTCTTCTAATCTGGGTTCTGTGTAATTTAAAATCCAACCTGTGTTCTACTTTTCATTTTGCATGGGTATTTCAGTGGCATATGTTTGTGGGATCCAAAGGAACATCTTTCAGTCATTTAGGGGTGGACATAATCAAACCAAGGGGCTTCTCTAACAAAGGTCTGGTCCTGTTAGGAGGGCCTTCTGTTTGGGGAGAGGGGCTGCAAGCAAAACAGCATCAGTCGTTCCTATCTTTCTCCAGTGAGAGGGAGGGAGAGGGTGTGAGAGAGTGAAAAACATTTGCATCACCAGGCACCTACTTCTGACTCTCTGAAGATGATTTTTATTTCAAGCTGATGAGAGGGGGGAATGGTCTGAGCACCTCTCTACTGAATCACTGCAGTCAACCTTCATGCAGTGACTCAATGAAAAGTACTCTTAAGGATGTGAAGAAGGCTTAGGCATGTACTGGTGGGAATAGCTTGTTCTTTTCATTTTTAGTGAAGGGAGTAGAATGGCCTGCATGGTACAGATAGTGCAGCATGCTGTCTGGCCAATGTATAAAAGGAACTGGCTGTGTCATGAACAATCTCATCAGATTGCAATAGTTACTAATGAATATTAGGAAGTTATTTAGGATAGATATACTCAATAAAAATTTAAGTAAAAAAAATAAAAATAGGAAGTTATTTAGTACATTCTGATCCTGCATTGTGTCTTCAGTCCGCAACTCTTCACTTATCACAAGATTTGCTAGTGCAAGCTTATATCCACTACCATTACACAAAAACACAGCTTGGTTAAGGTGCAGGGATTCCAGTGCTTCCTGGGCTCTGTGGCATTCTTAACTGGGTATTGCTCTAGCCATCTGATTATTACTTTAATAGGACTGTCTGTGGAAATATCTGGCATCTGAACAGCAAATAGGATGCGGATTCTAAGACAATGTATAGTAGCAGATGCCTTGTGTACTTTTATGACTTAAACTATGAACATTTTGTTTATTTACAGAAGCATTTTCAGAACATGAAGAACAGCAAGATTATGTGGATGAACATGGTAAATTTTTATGGCTTTATGACAAATCTATAAGTAACTGTGCCTATGAGTTATTCATAAATTAGTTGTAGTAAACTCATTTTGCATAACACATTTTAATTTATTTATTTATTTAATTTATACCCCGCCTTTCTTCCCAAAGGGGGAACCAAAGCAGTTTATGTCATTCTCCTCCATTTTATCCGTAAAACAACCTGTGAAGTAGGTTAGGGTGAGAAAGTGTGATGGGCCCATTTTCACCCTGGGAGCTTTCATGGCAAAAGAGGGGATTTGAGCCTGGGTCTTCCAGATGGTAGTCCAAAACTGTTAACCACTACACCATACTGGCTCTTTGGTTTAAAATTAGTAATTAAGCATGTAAAATAATTTTGTAGATGCCTTTTGTAGATCACACACTGCATTGTGTGATAGCTGCATGTCCAAAGTGAAAGTCCACCAGTCTATTGGTATAGACAGCTGTCATATGGGTGGGACCAATAGCATGGGTCTTTTCAAACCAGCTAGCTCCCCATGGGGGATGAAAAGACCCAGAGGGTGTTTGATACTGCAACCACACAGGAATTACCATAGAAAGTCACTATGCAGTTTGGTGCATATTTACCGATAACTTATTTCCTAACCATAGTAAGGGGAAAGCCAAGGGATTTAAGTTTATTGATCTCAGACTTCTCCTAGGCCAATTACTAGAACTGTTTTTGCACTTCTCATTCTCCTATGGCAGCTCCCATGAATGAATGCATGTGTGCCCCTCCTCCTCCTATTTGAAAAAAATAACAACTTTGTTGGAACACCAGCCTCTTAATCTGTCACCTAGTTTCCCACATCACCATAATTAAATCCAACAAATTCCGTATGCCAGCTTTAACTAATGAATTGGCACTGCTCTTTAGATGTGACCAGAGCAGTTGCTGCCATCTCAAGTATTTATTGCTTCATCTTAAGTAAATGGAAATTATTACTTTGACCTTTTTCTTTATCAATTAATAGCTGTTGTGACACTCTCAAGCTTTTAATTGCAAATTCATTATTTTTCTAGAAATGGAAAATGAAGACTATGTTGAAACTCAGGATACAGGTAAATCAGCTTTCACTCATATATCCAGAAGACTGAAAAATATTGACTGTGTAAATGGTTTTACTAACTGTTCCTTTTGCTGTTGTGCCCACATACGTCTGCTGCAACATTTCTTATGCATAGATCATCCAAAGAAAATGCTTCAAACTTTCAGAAATGAGTGGTTGTCATTTATAT
The DNA here is from genome assembly GCF_001447785.1 of Gekko japonicus. Taxonomy (NCBI): domain Eukaryota; kingdom Metazoa; phylum Chordata; class Lepidosauria; order Squamata; family Gekkonidae; genus Gekko; species Gekko japonicus. Next base: position 129,522 of record NW_015168693.1, read on the forward strand.
GTCTCTTATGTTCAGTTTCTCTGCACCCAGTGGACGAAGCTGGTTCTCTGGAGACCCAAAAGAATTTGCAATTGCAGTAAAAAAAGAATGAATATTGTTGGCTTGCTTCCAGTTAAGGATAGGCATTGATATATTTACATCTCTTGTAATTATATCCTTTGAGAACTTTACACATTGTATGTAAATACGTGCAAAGGAATAACTGTATTTTTAGCAGGAAAATGCAGATTGGGAGGAAGCAAATTGGAATAAAATTGGAATAAAATAGTAGCATTAGATCCCCAACCTTTACCCAGTAGAGTTCAGAACCAGAGATGCCTCTCCCCATTTCCCATTCCTCCTCCACTTTCCCCATGCCTGGGATACTTTGGCAGCATCCAAGCTGCACCCTGTAAAACGTAGTACTCAGGTAGTCTGATATCTTAATATAAAAACATCACCCTGTTAGATAAGTAGGGGAAAAGACAGGGAACAGGCAGGGAGATGCAGCTGTCTTATTTGTTGGTTGGCTAGCTAGCTGATGCCAATCTGCTTGTCTATGTAGGGCTCACAGCTGTTTCTGCAAGGTAGAGAGGTAAGGTAGAAGTGTGGGAGATTGGGCTTTCATAGGGGGACCTTTTATGAGCAGTGTTATAATTCTTGGAGTAGGAAAACTCCCCTACCCCAGGATGGCAATTCTCCAGTGTAGTATTCTGGTCCCTTTCATGTTTGAACCTGGGGATGTAGGATTGGGGGGGGGGGGTGCCCATTACTGTTCCAAATGCATGTTATCAAGAACTTCACTCTTTCACACACTCAGCTTCTCTCTTCTTATTTGTGCCATGCATAACTGTGAAGTCTACTCTACTTTTTTTTCCTTATAGACTTGAGATTATAATGCTGTTCTCCTTTCAGATGGAGAACCTGTCACTGAACATTATTATGAAGTCTTAGAAGAGGAAACCTTGCAAGGTAAAAATATAATACTTATTTCAACTAGAAGAAGAAGAGGAGGAGATTGGATTTATACCCCGCCCTTCACTTGGAGTCTCAGAGCGGCTTACAAACTCCTTCCTCTCCCCACAACAGACACCCTGTGAGGTGGGTGGGGCTGAGAGAACTCTGACACAAACTGCTTTTTTTCAAGGACAGCTGTGCCAGAGCTTGTGACTGACTCAAGGTCACATCAGCAGGTGCAAGTGGAGGAGTGGGGAATCAAACCTGGTTCTCCCAGATTAGAGTCTGCACACTTAACCACTATACCAAACTGGCACTTACACCAAACTAGAAGAGTGAATTATGCTACAACATTCAAGATTACTATGCCCTCTGCTCAGCAGCTACTATGCTGACGTCTCAAGTCCATATCAACATGTAAAGATGCCTGCATGGAAAGCACAGCTTTAAACACAGCATAAAATCTCCACATTATTGCATGTGATGATTGCATGGGTGCTGGGAGGCCAGAATCATTACACCCCACGCAGATACACAAAGAGAAGTATCTATGTGCAGCTATTGCATAGTGTGATCCATACAGATTGCCTATATAGCCATACTTTCAATGTAGGACTATTGGTTTGGATCCTAAGCCTTGCTGCCCTTTGTCTGTTATGAAGGCATTCCTTTGCTGCACAGTGTTTTCCTCTAGCACTAGTGCTTTTCAGCTCATTGAAAGCTCCTTGGTTTTGCATGAGCAGAATCTCCTAGCACTAGAGTAACACGCTCCACGGGAGAGACTTTCCCCAGAAAGTGCAAGTGAATCCAAGCCATTATCGCATTTCAAATGGCCTTCAGTTATGTTGCTTGAATAGATGAGTAAGTATTATGTTGATCTCATTAGCTTTCTTTTTTCAAAGCCTAAGAGATTTCTTTCTCATATGCTCTATAGCAGAACCAGTTGAGAGTGCTGAGCAAAGAAATGAACGTGAGTATAAAAAGCTGTTCCTTTTCTGTTACCAGCGTTCTTTAAACAACAAAGAAACATTAAAATAATAATACCCATTTCCCCCATCTTCTGATAATTATCTCAAAGACACAAAGGAGGTAATTGCTCCTGTTAGCACCAGCAGACTTCTATCACTAGAAGACAACTCCAATAGGATAATACTACTGAAGATAAAGTATTTGGACAAGGTTCCTGTGGTGCAGGCCCCTGCCACCGGCAAACCAATGAGTTTACAGAGTAAATTCTTGTCCACTAATCTCTGCCCCATTTATAAATCAGTTTTTCCTTAGCACAGTAAAATGAGGAGTGAGTTGGGAAGAAAGGGTGGAAGATGGGGTGGTAGTGGAGAGGAGAAAATAAAGGTAACAAAAAGCAAGGAACATGAGGGAAACATTTGGGGGAATGAAAAAAGCTGGAAAACAGAAATAGCAAGGAATTGTTGGTTTTTTAATCATTTAAAGACAGCCATTCTACCTGAGGTTGTTAAAGTAGTAATGTTAACATCAGTGCATGCTTTCATTATTATTTTTGAGAGCTTATTGCAGTTGATTAGCGACTATCTGATATTGATGGAGTGTGCTGGTTGTTCACTGTAACAATAAAATTTGATTTGATTTGACTATTTAATGCATGAAAATAAATGTTAAATTTAGGCATGTTTCCTGCAGTGTGTTAAGGTTTGTTGAACTCAGTAGAACTTGTTCTTGAGTACAGAAGATCAGGGTACATGGATGACAAAGACACAGTGCCATCTTTATCAGGTGTACTTGAAATCCTGCTTTGATCTAGTTATTGGGTTTATGCCCAGGAAAGTGGTGTTAGGATTGCACTGTTGAAGAGAGAGTAAAAACTCCATGAAAACAGTAATACACATGCCTCCAGAGGCCAAAGGCAATGAGTGGGAGAATAAATGCCCAGATGGACTGCTAAACATATTGCTTTTAGTTGCAGAAAATAAGCTATTAAACCCTCCCACCTCTTAGTTAGGTACTTGAGACAGGCTATTTTAGTATATGCTACTGGACTCAAGTGGATCCATATGTAGCCAGGAATTTTGCCAAGTTAACAGGTGACTTGCCTTCTGTAAAGGGGAAGAAGGAGAAGCACAGGGAGAATTCATGTAGAAAAATTAGTGCTGGCTTCAAGATGTTGTGGGGGGGGGGCTCTTGAAGCAAAGCACCAGCAGAAAAAAAATTGGAAGAGGTGATGCTTCCAAACTCTAAACTGACTTACTCCTGTGCTATGTGCAAAGGGGAGGGGGTGAATACCTAGTCTCACACTGCTCAAAGCTGGTCCTGAGAAAAATCCCTCTTTAATGTTATTCCTGTTTTTCATACTCCCTAAAGAATGTATGCATGTAGTTTCATGCTATAAATGTTATATTTGCCATAGATGAAGTAGATGCTCCAGAGACTATTAGTGAACATACTGAGTCAGGTACGTATGAATGAATTGTTTAGACATATGAACAATACTACAATGAAGATGTAAGTTCACAAAGTTGTAGTTATTTTCCCACTACACTATTTTCACTACACTATTGGTGTAGTGGTTAAGTGTGCGGACTCTAATCTGGGAGAACTGGGTTTGATTCCCCACTCTTCCACTTGCACCTGCTGATGTGACCTTGGGTCAGTCACAAGCTCTGGCACAGCTGTCCTTGAAAAAGAGCAGTTTGTGTCAGAGTTCTCTCAGCCCCACCCACCTCACAGGGGGTCTGTTGTGGGGAGGGGGAAGGGAAAGGAGTTTGTAAACCGCTCTGAGACTCCAAGTGAAGGGCGGGGTATAAATCCAATCTCCTCCTCCTCCACCTCCTCCACCTCCTCCTCCTCCTCTGTTGGCCATATATGTGACACTGGTGTTAGAGGAATGTTCACAAGTGATACATGAAGAACATGGAACCTTTGTAACTCTGCCGGAATATCATTTATTGAACAAAAAGAGTCATGCTCTAAATTTGTTTGCATGTTACTTTGACATATTTCTGTTTTTCCATGTAGATAACCATAGATCAATAAATAAAATTAAGTATAATGTGAGGCATATTGAGAGATGAGGGATACTGCATCATGTTGCACTTTTTATGCATCTATATGACAATGGAATGGTTCCAGAAGATGCTTTAATAAAGGGAAAGGGACTGTGGACTGTACTACTGTATTTGAAAGTATTTGAAAAGTTGTCACTTAAAGAAGAACAGGGAACTGTTCCTGTCAGACTCACAATAATGGGTTTCAACTACAGGCGGAAAGGTACCATTTGGATATTAGGAATTTTTTTTTACAGTAAGAGTAGTTCAGCAGTGGAATCAGCTGCCTAGGGAGGTGGTGAATTCCCTCTCACTGGTAGTCTTCATGCAGCAGCTGGATGAACACTTGTCAAAGAAACTTTAGGCTGATCCTGCATTGAGCAGGGGGTTGGACTAGATAGCCTGTATGGCCTCTTCCAACTCTATGATTCTATTATTCTACTGCATATAGTATGTACCATCTGTTTCTATATGTAGCATCCTACTATGTAGTTTCTACATTGTTTGACATGTTTGGCCAAGCTTCGTGAGGCTTGGACATTTCAGAGACGTGGCATGTTTCAGATTTCTGCTTGCTTTCAGATTTTTGCTCTCCTAACTCTATTAGACTGCTTATTGGATGTCCCATCCTGTTGATTGTATTGATTTATAGTTTAATTTGCCTCAAGTCTCAGTGAAAAAGGTGGGCTATAAATAAGATAAATGAAAATAAATAAATATTGGCCAACATATTGGATTAAAGATAATAGTTATTGTTGAACTCTTAAAACCTGAGGTGTAATTTCAATTAAATGCCAGTCTTTTTTGACAAAAAGAAACACTGATATAATCTGTAGTATACATTAAACATTTGTTTGCTTAGCTGAAGTTATTGAAAATACAAATAAGCATAAGCGGCTATAACTAGGATAATAACACTTCTCCAACTTTTGTTCACTGTAGATGAGGGAGAACATGGAAAAAATCACATGGACGGTCAACCCCGTGAGACAGGTTTGTAAAATATTTTCTCTGTGTGTCCGTATGTGTCTGCCTGGAAGTCACAGTTGACTTCTGGTGACTCCTCGTGAGGCTTGGACATTTCAGAGAGGTGGCTTACTATTGTCTGCCTCTGTATCCCTGCCCTGGTATTCTTTGGAGGTCTCACTTCCAAGTACTTGCCAGGGTCGGTCCTGCTTAGCTTCTGAGATCTGATGAGGTCAGGCTTGCCTGGGCTATCTAGGTCAGGGCTGTGAAATATTTTCTTATACTAATCCTGTACATTTCAATTTAATGGGTATGCACTTGGGTGTGACCAAATTTGGTCTATTAAATCATGCAACTTATTTTTTCTGTTTCCTCTACATTACAATATGCTTGGATAGGACTCCTTTTATAAACAAGTTTTCTGAGAAACTGGAATACATACATTAGTCCATTGGATATTCAAAGATTTCTGATCTTTTAAGGAGTCAGTTCTGCAGCATAACCCAGCACAGTGGGCAGGTAATGTCTCTTGAAGTTAAGAATGCAGGAATCCACCCATGAACAGGAACCCAATGTTCTGTCTTAAGGACGGTGATAATATCAAAGAAAATAAATACAGTAGACCCTTGCCATTATCTGGGGCTCCGTTCCTGGGACCACTGTGAGTAATGAAATCCATTAGTACAGGGAGGCAGGGGAAAGGCCCTGGTCCCTTCACCCACCACATTCCTCTCATGGAGCACAGCCAGCCCTGGCTGCAGCATTGTTGTGCATGTAATGCAGAAGTGCCTGCCTCATCTGCCCAGCTTGGGCAAGTCACATGGCAATGCTGCAACCAGGTGCCGCCTGACCTGGTACCTACCACACAAGTCACCCAGCAATGCCACATTATGTCATTAAGCTGTGGACCACAAATACTACACCTTCAGGTAGTGAAGGGCAGGGTATAAATCCAATCTCTTCTTCTTCTTAAGTGAAACTGTGAATCTTCAAAGGGTCTACTGTAATTACTGATAGTATTACTTTTTATCTTTTATATTCATATAACACATATATTAAACACATAAAATAACCAGACACTCTATATTAAGAGCAACGGGTGGGAAACAGTTTTTCCAGTAATGAACATTTGAAATTTGCTCAGAACACGACAGCCGGCCCTGGCTGCAGCATTGTTGTGCAGGTAATGCAGAAGTGGCTGCCTCATCTGCCCAGCTTGGGCAATTCACATGGCAATGCTGCAACCAGGTGCTTGAGGCCGCCTGACCTGGTACCCACCACACGAGTCACCCAGCATGCCACATTCTGTTGTTAAGCTGTGGACCACAAATACTACTCCTTTAGGTAGTGAAGGGCGGGGTATAAACCCAATCTCATCTTCTTCTTAAGTGAAACTGTGAATCTTCAAAGGGTCTACTGTAATTACTGATAGTATTACTTTTTATCTTTTATATTCATATAACACATATATTAAACACATAAAATAACCAGACACTCTATATTAAGAGCAACGGGTGGGAAACAGTTTTTCCAGTAATGAACATTTGAAATTTGCTCAGAACTCAATCTGACCATTGGTCCATTTAGTCTTATTATTGTCTGCTGTCTGACTGGCAGCAGCTCTCTAGGCTACCTGGGTTTTTCCCAGCCTACTCCTTTGGATCCTTTGAATTGAAGGTGCCAGGGATTGAACTCAGTGCCTCTTGCATGCAGAGCATGGGCTCTGCTACCGACCTACATTCTCCCCTCTAATCTTTGTACAAATGATTCTTGGATTTTTTTGAAGTGACAGTTATTATATAAAACACTTTTATGTGGAAACTAGTATTCAGCCAAAGTGTAAGTAGTGACACTTGGTAATTATACACGTTTACTGTCAAATGTGTGGAGCCTACTTATGGATTGTCCAGTGATTACTGCACAAACATACTTCTCTTGTAGGGACTTTGTCACATTTGAAGAAAATTCCTTTTTCAGTTGATTTGGAATTACATTAATAGCCCCCCCCCTTCCCCCCATATATAGGAATTTAAATCTTTTTTGTCCCATTCATTGTTTTGAAGGGAAACTTGAAATTATCTTGTTTTTTCCCCCAGTGAAGAAGAGGTCATATCTTGTCAGATAAATTAAAAAATGGTAAAAATAACTGTGAACTTGATTCTTACTAAATGGTGACTTTTTTCAATTACAGAAGTTCCTTTTCACACTGAGGTTCATTCAAAGGATGATCTAGTGGGTAAGTCAATTTACAGAGGCTATTAAAATTCATTGTCTCAGGCTGTTTGCACAAGAAGTGTTGATATTTCTAAGAAGTTAAGAAGAAATGGTGCATTAAGTAGGTTCTTAACATTATAGCAAAAGGTTGACAAGTACTTGTTGTTCTTTATGGAACAGAAATTAAAAGATTTTTGGATATCCTTTCTTCGATATAGTTAAGAAAGCATGTTTATGCAGGTTCCTGCAGTGTCTTTTATCTAAAGCAAGATCAAATAAACATACTTTTATGCCATTTGTCCTTAAACTTAGAAGCAGAAAATAGAACAAGGACAGTTTAGGGAGACAGATGCCATTTCTGGTTGGTGTCTTCATATGTTGTAAAATACTTTTTCTTTCTAAGCCTTCCACTCCTAAGTAAAAAAAAAACAGGAGTCCAATGGCAGCTGAAAGACTAACAGCCTTCATTCCAGCATACGATTTTGTGAGTTACAGAACAGATGAAGTGAAAGCTGCCTCACAATAGCTTATGGTGAAATAAATTTGGTTAGTCTGTAAGGTACCACTGGATAGCGTTACAACTCAAGAAGAGTTGCAAAGAAAATGAGGAATGGATTTTCCATTAAGGTCACTGGTCCCAAATGCACTGCTCTAGGACTGGAATGGCAGACCCCAGAGTGGAATGACAGCCCCTGGAAGTAGCATGTGTGTTCTGAGGGTGGAATAACAGGCCCCACAGTGGAATGACAGCCCCTGGGGGTACAAGGAGTGTTCTGGGACTGGAATGACAGGCCCTATGATGGAATGGCAACCCCTTGGAGTAGGGGGAGTGTTCTGGGACTGGAATGACAGGCCCTATGGTGGAATGGCAGCCCCTTGGAGTAGGAGGAGTGTCCTGGGACTGGAATGACAGGCCCCAGTGTGGAATGACAGCCCCTGGGGAGTGGAATGCCAGGCCTATCTTTACAGTCCCAGGACACATCTCCTATCCCCCTGGGCTTTCATTCCACTCTGGAACCAGTTATTCCAGCCCCAGAATACTCCAGGGGCTAACCCCAGGGGCTGCCATTCCACCCTGGGGCCTGTCATTCCAGTCCCAGAACACTCCTGCTATGCCCAGGGGCTGTCATTCCACTCTGGGGCCTGTCATTCCAGTCCCAGGAAACATCTCCTACCCTCCTGGGCTGTCATTCCACTGTGGGGCCTGTCATTCTAGTCCCAGAGCAATGTATTTGGGACCAGAGACTTTAATGGAAAATCCAGTCTGCATTTTCTTTGCAACTCTTCTTTAGCTGTAATGTATTTCAATGGAGCCCATGCAAGTCAATAGGC
>NW_015168693.1:138262-141256 GCF_001447785.1 Gekko japonicus
ATTCCTGGCTCCCATTATTTCCAATGGGCCTTCAAATATCTCCCTGAAACATTTTTGTGCAATAAACTACTTGTATTTATTATTTAGTTGTTATTTAGACGTATGAGCATGGCATGGCAGTACCACACAGACATATAATGGCAGGCCCCCTGAGAAAAACATTGGCCCCCTGAGCAAAAGGTTGTTAGCTACGGGGCTGTATCACAGGGAGTTTATTCTTAGCCAAATATTGAATACCAATGATAATATAGTTCACCTGTCAGGACTTGTGGTATGAAACATGAAGCTGGGGGAATGTCAGGCAGAGTCCCACCTGTACATTGCCACCAGGCTCTGGCCAGAGGAGGAATCTGCAGAGTAACTGGACAGAGAAGCAAAGAAACCTCTGGAACTGTGGAGCATAACCCTTATAAAAACATCCAGATCAAGTTAGTTTTCTGAGCAACATGCTGCTGCTTTTCTTTACCAGATTCCTGCCTTGCCCTCACTAAATTGCAACTAGCATTGTTTCACATTTAGAAGCTTGCATCTCAATGTATAGATGTTGTCTCATTTAGACTCGAGGTAAAGACATTTTATTCTCAGCAGCTGCATTCAGATGTCTATCTTAACTGTGGATTAGGATTTTGGTGTGGGAATAGGTTTTGGTTAGCCAGTGCTTCTGCATTTGTTTGTCACAAACAACTAGAAGTAGTATTTGGCTTTGATTCTCCATGTAGGAGGTAGAAGTGAGCAATATTTGCAAGCCTGGCAACAAGTTGGATTTATGCGTCGCTTTACTTAATTAAGTAAGGTGTCTGAATGCAGCCTTAAACTTCTTCTGGTTGCTTTTTTCTGTTTTTGCTTACATTTTTAAAATATTTGCTGCTATAAAGCTTTTAAATATTGCTTTATGATTGCATTATTAATAGAAAGCAAGATAGAAATATCTTAAACTTATATAGACTGCTGCATAAATAAAGGCCAAATAAAGAGGTGGGTGAATGATAGAGGGTTCAAGAGGGGTAGTCAGGAAGTGTCAAAACAAAGAGAAAGATGACCATTAGGAAAGTAAAAGACAACCAGAGTACCTTTTAAAAAGAGTTTTGCTTAGAACTGAGGATTTCAAGTGTGTAAAGACAGTGTGGGGGGGGTGAGGGAATTGAGCAGTTGAATGGTGTTAGGTAGCAGGTCTCAGTTTAGCCTCTGTGCTCTGCAATCAGCAGTTTGAGTTAGATTGAGTTTGAGCCTCTAGAGAGTGAGGTTTGCAGGGATCCTTTCTCAGGAGATTGCATTGTCTCAGAGCATGACTTTGGGGGAAAGCAGACTAATATAGTGAGTGCTTTAGGAGACAGGGTTTGTGGCTACAGAGGATTAGGCTGGGGCAGGGAATCCTTTTTCAGATGACTGTATAAGTATCTGAGCCTGGCTTTCAGCAAAAGCAGGTTAATTTAGTGAATGTTTTAGGAGGAATGGTAACTGTCTCAGAGCCTAGTTGCTTAGGAAAGCTGGCTAAAGATTTGGAGTTTCTAGGAGGAGCTCAACAGTTATACTATGGTTTTCCTGAAATTGTGGAAAAGCCAAATATTTACCACCTCAAGAGTTTTAAAAGTGTGGCTGGTAACTGCTCTTTGCACCTAGTAATTGTTAACTAAAACATTATAATTAAACAAGGCCAGCAAATGACGCGTGTTACACATAAATAGTTTCGAGCCTTTTTTTCTGAACATCCTTACATCCTTCTGAACATCCTTATCCCAGTACAAGAATAAAAGTTTTTTCTTGTTTTCTTCATGTCTCATGTGAAGAAGCCTAAGGGAGGGCAGTAACATAACTCAGGCAGTACCAGAGGGAAGAACTCTAGTGCCATCATAACTGCAGCTGGCAGGGGTCCCATCGAGCTCCTGATGGAGACGCACCGAGCCGCGGCGGACAGGAAGGGTCCCAGCCGGATCCGGGCCCTCCCGGAGTCCTTGTAGGGGACTCCCAGCCTGGGGTGTAGAGGAGAGCTGCTCCCGAGGCAATGGCCGAGGGATCAAGGCTCTCCCTACCCCGAGAGGTCCTGCCGTCACAAAGCCATTATGGCAATAAGAGCTGGCTGCCAGATGAGCGTACAAGAGATCTAGCTTGATTTCCCTCCTACAATGATTTAAATGCGAAAAAACAGTGAGTTAAGCGATCCCCCATATAAGTGTCCCAAGTTTTTAAGTCCACTGGATTTAACTTGAGAAACAAGCAGCGGGTGGAGGAAGAGTTGGGGAATCACCCCCCCCTAAACTGAACGATCCCTGAATGAAAAAGAAAAGGAAATAAGCAAAACTAACCGTATGAGACTGTAACTGAGACCGAAAGGTGCAAAATAATCCAAAGCATATTTAAATCGGAGAGCTTTGACTTTAAATCCAAAAACTTTCTTCTTGTATAAACAATGTCTGGAAGAGGGAGAAAAATGGTGCTAGAAAAGAAACCTCTCACAGGAAATACCATACCAACGACTCCCACCCAGACACAGGATGCAGCTGCTGACTTTCCCAATATGCTGGCTACGGCATTGCACCCCCTGCTGGAGCAGATATCTAATATCAACAGTAAGCTGGATGGTGTCCAAAAGCAACTAACACGGATAAAAGAGCAGACAAAACAGACAGAGCTATCAAGAGAGTTGAAACAAAGACCAAAGATATTTAAGAAAAATTGGGGGAAGTGGAAAAAGAGAGAGTCTCGGATAAAGGCCAATTGCTGCAACTCCAAATGGAAAGATCAATGTATGTCCTACGCTTTTAAGGTGTTCCTGAGCAAAAAGGAGAAAATGTAAAAGTAATTTTAAGTGAAGCGTTAGCACCAATGACAGATCTTAAGCAAGAGGCGCTGCAAAATGATATGGACTTGGCTTACCGACCCTATCCAAATTTTATAACGAAAAATAAACTGCCTGGAGAAATATACGTGAAATTCTCGAAGAGATCTACCAGAGACAATGTTTTGAAAGCCACATCTGGAAAAGTTCTGAAGGTT
>NW_015168693.1:144501-209339 GCF_001447785.1 Gekko japonicus
CTCTAGCAGTACACCGGATACCTCAGACTCGGAGAAGGGGGAAGCTGCACCTAAAATACCTAAAACGAATCTGAAGTACAAGAAGAAGAAACATATAAGATAAATGGATATTTCAACAGGATATAAGTGATTATAAAACACCAGAGACTAGTATTAAGATTAAGCCAGCGTTAACCTGAATTTTGATAAATTGATCTTTGTTATTATTGTAGGATTCTTATATATACATTGTAACATTTAGATCACGATCCTTGCCTTATCTTTTGTTTCAGATATAGTGTTTACCCCCTATTCCTTTCCCTTTAGGATGTAGGTGATAAAATGCAATAAAAACGTTATATAAAAAATAACTGTAGCTGGCAGCAACACTAATTAAGCTTTGGTAAATTCCCTCACATGTACTTAACTAACCACATTTAGAAGTCACTTGAATTCAGTTTGTCAGGTGCAGGGTGGGATAGAAACTATGCTGGTCAAACTTCTTATCACTGTAGTGTCACTAAAAACCCCAGCCTTCACAGCAGTTGACTCCAAAGGACAGATCTATCTAGTGTTGTGGTTGTTGGTGCTCTCTGCCACTTACTCAGCACATTAGCAGTGCTATTTGGATTTGTATTGGCAAAAAGCCTTGGTCTTATGATGGTCTCAGCTGCTGCATTTGCAGAAAAATTTCTGGAGCCAGAAGAGAGAACACAATGAAAAAAAGGGATTACCGAACATGCACGGAGTCAGAAACAAGAGTAGCCTGACATGAACATGTAGAAGTAGAAAAGAGCAAGAGTCAAGTGGCACCTTAAAGACTAACAAAATTTGTGGCAGGGCATGAGGTTTTGGAGCAGTGACTCATGAAAGCTCATACCCTGCCACATATTTTGTTAGTCTTTAAAGTGCTACTGGACTCTTGCTCTTTGCTTCTTCTACAGACAGACTAACATGGCTACCCATCTTGATATATGAACATGTAGAGACTTTTAGGGTGGTATAAGAGGACTTGGATTCAGAAATAGCTAAATAAGTCGTTATGCATCTTGGTTTGTGAGCAAGCACAAATAGGTTTAGAGCCAGACAGGCTGTTAGTCATGCATAAGCAATGTGAATGCTACAATATATACACATCTCTAGACATGTAGTAGAGTGGACAGGAAATAACAAATATTATTTTTAAGACAGCTAGGGGAAATTACTGACTTTGAATTTTAAAACAAATGAGGGATGTAGATGATTTTCTTCTAGGCAGGCTTGTTGCAAGACTCCTATGTCCTTTGAGAGCCAGTGTTGTGTAGTGGTTAAGAGTGGTGGGACTCTGATCTGGAGAACTAGCTTTGATTCCCAATCCCCACTCCCCACATGAAGCCAGCTGCATAACCTGGGGTCAGTCACAGTTCTCCCAGAGCTCTCTAAGCCCCACCTATCTCACAGGGTGTCTATTGTGGGGACAGGAAGGGAAGGCAATTATAAGCTGCTCTGAGACTCCTTTGGGTAGCGAACAGCGGGGTATAAAAACCAACTACTACTACTACTACTACTCTTCCTCCTCCTCCTCCTCTTCTTCTTCTTCTTCTTCTTCAATTGGCCTTCTATAACAGGCTTATTACAGTGCTCGTTCAGTATTTCAGTTCAATTCTGTTTGAGTGGCTTGCCTATTTAGCTCTGAAACATCAACAGTAGAGTCTAAGTGAGACTTTAGCCATATGTAAAGTGGTTGCTCACATCTGAAAATGGCTGAGTGTATTAAGGAAAGCAGGCAAGAAGAACACTGCAATGAGGATCTCAGTTATTTATTTATTTATTTAGTTAGTTATTTGCCTTATTTAGTTATTTACTTTGTTACTTAGAGGATTTCAATTATTTACTCTTAGCCTTCAACAATTAAGAAGAATACATTTACACAGTAGTCTCCTATTTTGACATATTTATGTGATCCACTGTGTTTTCCCCCATAATTAAATCCAAACAAATGGTGACCATATAAACTTAGCTTGTTATTCCTGTTTGGTCTTTGCTTCTTTTAAAACATTTTCATTGTGTTGTATGCTAATTTGCTGTTCACCATCTGTCTATATGTATGGACTGTTAACTTCCATTTCAATGTATTTGAGGAAGTGTGCATGCACACGAAAGCTCATACCTTGAATAAAACTTTTTTGGTCTTAAAAGTGCCACTGGACTCAAACTTTGTTCTAATGCAATGAGTAGTTAGCTTGTGGTCAGTTGTCTGTGTTAGTATTAATTATTTTAAATAAACCCTTAAAAATCTAATGTTATTCACATGGTAAACCTACATCCTTAGTTAACAAGAATTATATTCACTAAATTTGTGTATGTATGTGCTTTAAATTTTTCACAGTACAGTGGGGAAGTAGTTCAAATCACCCTGTAATTCATTTTGCTTTTTACGTGTGAATAATGCTAATACTTATAGTGCCCTCAGGATAGTTTTACATTTTTCAGCAAAGCAAGGGGAAGAAAGGAGAAATGAGGCAAACAATATCCACTTGTTGTTTATAATAGTATTTTACATAGTAATATAAGCAGAAGACAAGTTCCACTCTCACATTTTAATCATCATGGCAGAGAAGTAAGCTTGACTCTGAATGGTACTCAGCTGAAAATACTTCAGATTATGTTTTTAAATACAGGGTTCTTTTAAAAAAGAAAAGGATGTGAAATATCTTGCAGCACACAGATTGTGGAGCACAGAATCATGCTCATATCATTTAATGATTTCCTAGACAAACTATTTACTAAAATGATGCTGGGGAGGGGGAGAGTGACAGCCAGAATTGTGTATATATCTTGGGTGTGGTTTGCCATTGCAAACCGCTACATATGGTACATGTCTATAGGTCTTGGAAACTCTTCCTTTCAAGCCAGTGTTGCAACTAGGTGTGTTCCAGTAAGCTAAATGCCTCCCAGTCATTCTGTGACACAGTTTATACTGTCCTCTTTATGGCTCCAGCTGTTGTGGACGTGCCTGATTTTTGATGTGGGTTGCTGTAGGCCACATGTTAATAAGGCACATTTTCCTTTGACCCTTGATTGGCACATGGAGTTCTAGGTTTCATTCCTTTCTTTTTCACAGCCCAGGGAATGAGGTTGTTCATATTCTCATTGTTTCTGTTGTTAAAGCTTGGTACAATCTCTGAAGTCTAGTTCTGGGAAACAGGAGCTATTGTTGCATGTCTACTGTTTCTGGTTAGCATCAGCCTCTTCCCTGCTCTTATGCTTACAACCTGATGGATCACATATGTTGTAATGACAGTTGAGGCTTGATCAACCTACTGTTTGGTTCTGTTTTGGTCTCTATTCTTTCACTGTTTCCACTTTTTGCTTAATAGTCACCACTTTCTCAGAGACAAAATTTAATATAATTAAGCAGGAGTCCAGTAGTACTTTAAAGACTAACAGTTTATTCCAGCATATGTTATGAAAACATATGCTGTTTGTTTTCAGCTTGTTTGTCAGAGCTTGTTTCCTGAGATGCAGGAAGAGAAGAAGTGAGATGCATCCAGTGTTCCCGCTAGCTGAGTTAGTGTGAGCTCGCTCACAGTTTTTTAGCCTCACATATTTTTGACTCACATATTTTTGTCTTAGCTCAGGAAGGATGGCTCCAGAGCAAACTAATTTATGCAGTAGCCAAATCGCTCACTCACAACTTTAATGCCAGTAGCTCACTAAGTAGAATCTTTGCTCACAAGACTCCACAGCTTATAGGGAGCATTGAATGCATCTGAGTGAGCTTTGACTCACAAAACTTTGTGCTGCAATTGTTAGTCTTCAGTAAGGTGTACTAGACTCCAGTTTCCTGTTTAATGTTGATACAGCTGTCTAACACAGTTGGCTCTCTGGAAATTGTTTACATGGTAGGGGGAAAGGGAGACAATGCTAAAAGCACTTCTTAATTAGCATTTTTATTAGTTGACTATCATTATTTCTCAAGCTTTGTTTTTAAAGTATATCAGTATATTGTTGATAAATGGTTGGTAGTGGCTCATTATTTAATTTTCAGTGTAACTTTTCCCTTCATTATTTTATGCTTATAATTTTATACACACACATATGCAGACACATGCATCCTTTTCTCTAACCATTTCCTTATACTATAGCATGTCCAAGAAACAGAATCTAATTTGGGGGTATGTGAATGAAGTGTCAGGTCTGGGTAGACAGACAAGGCTCCATTCTCAAAAGCAGGTTTACCCCTGCTTTCCATGTGCACTCATTCCCTCCCCCCCCAAAAAAAATATATGAATGGGTGCCATTTTCTTCTGTGAGGGAACATTGGACACATTGCACTTGGGCACTGTTACAGTGAAGGGAAAACCTGTCCTTTACCCTAATCACTGGGTGGTCTAACCTCCGCTGATATGGATATTCTTCTTCCACACATACCAGCCATTATAACAGTTGGCTTTTATCTAGTGTGTGTATTGTCCGTATGTATGTTTATGAAATAAATTTCAATTTCTTGTTCAGGTTTAACACAAAAAAGCCTGTCCTTCCTTCTTCCATAGATAGCAACTTTGTGATTAATTATTCTGGTTCTAATAAAAAGTTTCTACCCATTTAAATACTGTTACAAAGTTGCATAATATTCTTAGAGATTACTTCTAAAATAATTTGTATCTTGGTTGGTCCTCTAATTTAGATTTCCCCTTATTTTTTCAGATACTTAAAGCTTCAAAAAGACTGTCCCTACAGCAAGAGGACCAGCCTAAACCATACTCCACAAAAGGGGAGCAGATGCTTGTTAGATACCTTTTACGATGTAATTAACCAAGCAGATCAGAAACCTGGGGAACAAACACTAAAGGCATTTTCACAAGTGATGCAAACAAAGCTTTTTGTCTGGAATGCATCTCTTGTGAATGTTGTTAGTATGGTATACAAAGCAATATAAAACCATTTTTGAATTGAATGGATATTCTGGTCAATGTAGATTTTACCTCCTTTCCATAGATACAGTAAATTTTTAAAAGTCATTTGTGAAACAGCCTAAGAACCGAGAATGTGTAGCACTCGTGACATATTAGTATACCTTTAGCATCCATTTAGAATCCTAATATACATTCTTATTTTTGTCATATTTAGTATGCAAGATGATTTTATTTTTCCCTAGATCAAGCAGTTTGTTAAATATTTTCTATGTCATAATTGTTGATATGCTATTTATAATGTAGCAGTAAATGATTTGAGAATTTTTAATATATATATATGTGGATATATTAAAATCTGGATGCAATTAAGTTAGCAAAGCTTAAAAACAGGATAAAGTAACTTCTGGAAATATTTTCATTTATTGTGGTGAACACTAACTAGGAAAATAGAGCTGTGAAATTTTGACTTGGACCTATTCATATACTTGTTTGTAGGTGATTTATCTGTTTGAGCTTCAACTCACTTTAAACTATGTGCAGTGCTACAGGAAAAAACAAATAGTTAATCATGGCTGTATAATAAATTACAATTTTTTTATGGCTCACTCTTCTCATAATGACCATTGAATATTAAAGTAAACTTTGATGATTTCACTAGCATTCTGGAGATGGGCCATGTT
The DNA here is from genome assembly GCF_001447785.1 of Gekko japonicus. NCBI lineage: Eukaryota > Metazoa > Chordata > Lepidosauria > Squamata > Gekkonidae > Gekko > Gekko japonicus. The sequence goes on from NW_015168693.1 coordinate 150,059, forward strand.
TCAACTGAAATCTCCCTAAAACCCATAATGTCTCAGTGGCAGGTTTTTCTTTTTTGCCCATGGGCCTGGTGATGTCATAGACACAGTTTCAATGAACTGTTCATCAACAAAGCTCTGCAGTTAAATCTGCATACATATCCATTCCTGCAACCACTTGCTCAAAAGTGGTCCTTCTCTCAAATGTGATACACTAGAACTGGTGATTTCAGGTTGTAGCTGTTCTCAGAATTTGATTGGGAGAAAAGCAGAATATAGGTATTTTAAATAAGTTAATGTTAACTTACGGGCTTGACCAAAAAGAATAGTTATAAATTGAAGTCAGTATTGGTTACTGAAGCCCTTATTTTGATCATCAATGAAGATGAACTTTAACAAAGGTGGTATGTTAGTTAACTGTTGCATGGTGCTGTTCCATTGATTTGTGCCCTCTAGTTCAGGCCACATTAATTAATTTTGTTCTCTTTCAGCTCAGGAATAGTTTGTGTGATAATACTTGTAGAAACAAAAATACAGCTTCAGCTTAAATTCAGAAATTAATAGAAACACTAACATAGTATACAGTCCCCAAAATACTTAAGAGCAGTTTGAAGTACCATTGAAGTCACTTGGGTTGTTCTAGAACTTTGTAGAATCTTTCTCTTGTGAATTGAAGCCAATGCTTAAACTTAAAGGATTTTTTAAAATCCCTAAAATTAGGAACATTAAGAAGACATTGTGTTCTATTAATTTTTGTGCGTGGGAATTCAAGGTATTAATAAGAGTTCAGCAAACTGTGAGTGTGTCTGTCTCATACTTATGTGGGATGATTCTTCCCTGCACTGGTGCATATCTATGCATAAAGAGATTTCCACAGAGCATAAAAAAGCCATGTTTCCCCTTTCTTTCAGTGCATAGGCACTACTTAAGACTGTTATTGGGAACGGGAAGCCTGTCTATGTATTCTGTATCCTTGTTCAGCCTTCTCTTGCTGCTTAATCCTTAGGCTGGGGAGGGGGATATGAAAGGTATGCACATATGATATTAGGCAGGGTCATAGTTCATAGGTATAGCACTTTGTATGTTGCAGGTACTCGGTTCAATCCCTGACAATCTTTTGGTTCGGGAATAGTTTGTGTGATAATGCTTCTTCTGTTGTGTTGTGCAAATCCTTTCTCTCCTTGAGAGGTCTCAAGAATTGATGATACCGTGTTTCCCCGAAAATAATACACTGTCTTATATTTATTTTTTCTCAAGAAGACACACTAGGGCTTATACCACAAATGCATAGAAATCCTGCTAGGGCTTATTTTTGGGGTAGGTCTTATTTTCGGGGAAACAGGGTAGTACTGTCTGCTCTAACTGAGTAGGATTGCCAGCCAGTCCTGGCAATCCACCTAAAGAGTTTGGGGGGCAAGGACTATCTTCTTGCTTTCAGCAAAAAACAAAAGCAACATCATTGTGCCTGGGTCATGCTCTGGTTAAACCTGTCTCCCCTAGTACTGAGTTAGATGGATTAATGGCTTGACTTTATAAAAGGTAGCTTAATGTGTTCACGGCCCTCTTTTTCCCTGTATTGGCCTGGCCTGGTGCCTGAATGGGTGCACCAACAGAGAAACAGGGCTCAGTTCTCCTCATGGGAGTCACTCCACTCTTGGGCACAGCATGTGTGCAGGGAAGGGTCATCCCATATAAATTGACACTTTTAGGAAGCAATACTCCTCTAAATTTGTTGATGCAAGTATAGGCAAAGTATTATTATTTGTGGGAAATTGTGTGTTTCTGAATGACAGAGCAATACTTTTTTATAAGGCCATCCTTTTAAGGACACTTGCGTGAAAAATAAGATTGTGTTTGGCTAAATGAACCGTTTTGTACACTGATAATCTATTTTTAAAATACTGTAATAAAAGTATTTCTATGCTGTGATCAAATTTTAAAAATGCTTATAATTATAGGATTTTATGATATTCTTGTTTACACAAGTGTGCCATGGTGGGCCGGGTTCAGGGGACCTGATGTACCTTTCTTCTGTCTTAATGTTTGTCTGCAATAAAAATACAGAAGAACATGTTCACTGACTAATTATTTTCCTGATATACAGACCTGCATCTCCTTTTTACTTTTTAAAAAATGTTATTCATTTTATCATAGAGAATGTGGATGCAGAAAGCTAGCTTGTTGGTTTTGTGTTCCACATTGGCTTTATTGTGCGTTCGCCATCAATTGGTCAAATCTTAGGTTTTGGTTTTTTTGTCTTTTTTTACTATGAAGAGTTTTATCCTATGATCTTGGGAACTATTGTTAACATCAAACACGACAAATCTATTCCTTGTGGGGCCACAATGTACATTGGCAATATCGTTAGGTAACTTGCACCTTTTAGTGTAGCAAGTTAGTTAAGAAATGGCATCAATAATAGCACACAGTGTAAGCAATGATTTACAAAGTTCAGAAACTGTTATTAGGCCCAGAGACAGAGAGAAGGAAAAGCTTATGTAAGAAGGAGAAAGGCAGGACTGGAGACGGCTCATGGGCTGTCCTTAATGCCACTGAGACCAGCTTTTTGCTGAGCAACTTGTTTCTTATATACAGTTCATCCAGCTCCCTAAATGAAGTTTCTTTGCATTATAGCAGGACTCAAGATGGTCACATACTGGAAGTAATGGCACTGTGCATTGTGCAATTTCTGATTCACCCTTTATGTGCAGCAAGAGGACAGTTTGTTCAGCCAGTGACTACCATGCAATATCGTCCAACGTTGCACTAGGCTTACCAGAAGGCTGGCATCTTGGCCAGGAGTATATCAAGGGATTTGTATAAAGCCCCATATCCACATGGGACTTTATATGAACTCATGACGTTTGCTCAAGAAAGAGCCACAGTAATGATCATACAAACTAGTCATGGAAGCATTTGTTTGTAGGTTCTGTGTGAATATTGTGGTTTGTGCAGTTGGTTCCTACACATGATCCCAACTGATTCTCAGGTCCATCTGAGGTTCTTACTGTGGGTAAGAACCAAATCATGGTCTGAAACACAGTGAGTAGGAAAGTATATTGCTGAAGTTTTTTTAAAAAAATCACTGTGGGCTGATAAAAATTTTGTTTTAAAACCCTCTTTGTCGAGGGGGGGGGGGGATGTTAATCTGTAGGGCATGAAGACATAATTGTTGTGATACTTTAGAGTAAATTGAGGTTATGATTGCAGGCAAATACCTCTTTAATCAAGCACAGGTAATGGACTGAGAATATGATAAATAATGGTCTTGAAGGGTATATAGAAAATCAACATACTTTACAAATAACTGTCAGCATGAGTCCCCATTTCTAATATGAGGGTAATCCTGCTCTCTTCTTTAGACAGCCAGTATTATCATCCCCATATTGTAAGGATTTTAGTGATAAGAATATAAGAAGAGTCTTATATAATAGTCTGTTGGACTGTTTCCAGCAGAAGGCCCACAGAAGGAGGTACAAAGCCTCCCACTGTTGCTACCGTCTACCAATGGATATTCTGAGGTATGTTGCTTTCAGACATGGAAGTCCCATTCAGCCGTCATAACTAACAGCTATTAACAGACCTTTCAGATTTGCCAGTTCCATCCCACATAATATTACTTATGTGCTTTGAACACTGAAAGCAATACTTAAATACCAGTAGTCATTACCATATAGACATTAAAACTGAACTATATCATATTTGGACGCAGGCTATTTAAAGATAAGATACCATGATCTTGTAAAAAAGAGAGAGAGAGAGAGGGAAAGATACTTTAAAAAGTGATTTGTATATTTTCCAGGGCAAGGTGAAAAAGAAACTCAGCAGAAGGAGAAAGGTAAGGTACTGCAAATACATGTTGCACAAAATCTGGAGTTTCTACATGGCGACCAGGATAGAGTGGAAATGGAACAAAAGGCCTCGTGCCCCATTATGTTGCCACGTTTCACAGCCTCATTTTAAGCTAAAGATAGCTTCAGAGCCTTGGCATTTGAGGCAAGAGTCCCACTGTGCTTCCAAATGCTCCATATATTTTAGAATGTTAGAAGTCCTTATAAATCTAGAAAGCTTGTAATGAATTTACTTAAAATCAGACATAGTGCAGCAGCTACACTGAACTGATCAATGTAAAAATAATGTTTTTACTTCATGGAATCCACTTTTATTGTACTGAGTCCACAGTCATTTTCTGTGTTCTGTGTTTTCATGGATGAAAAGAACCACGAACTGAGGCAGACCTAGGGGGGAGGGGGGCAGTTTCTGCTGATTCCTTCTGACTGCAGCTCCAGCACACACATCCTACACTGTTCTCTGAAGTCTCCCATCCTCTGGGGCAGCACAGGAGCTGTAGTAGGAGGGAACTGGTAGAGTTCCCTTTTCAAGCTTCACTCCAGGTTCTCTGTATCCAAGCTATTAATTTTCATTCAAATAACTTGAGTTTTGTTTTAAAAGTGAAGGTATAGAAATACTGCCTGCAAAGAAAAATTCTGTCAAAACAAAAGATTCCCACCCACCCCCCTCAATGTAAGCTGCAAGATTTCCTGTTAGTCTCATGCTGGGTGAATGGAAGGCTTCTATTTTCTGCTGCTGATTCTTCTAAAAATTATCTTAACATATGAAGTAATTATTTCACTGAAAATTAGCAGTACATAATTCACTGCAAGGAGACTGAAGAACTGGAATACATTTCAAGCTGGATCTGGGTGAATTGCAGGAACTGCACATGAGAAATAATTGTGTTTGACTAATTTGTGCCTGCGTCTTGGTCTTGGAAGATTTCAGTCAAACGCCAGTTTGCTATGATGTCCTAATGTGAGCTCCTGAGACATTGGTTTCATCCCTGCAAACCAGGATTCTGAACCATGTTTTAATCCTTGTTTAGATTCCCAGTTTGTGTGTGTGTGTGGGGAGAATAACTTGGTTTTCTATATTTCGACATCATAGCTCATCATAGTAAACTCAAAGTGGAAAAATTTAATCTGCACTGCCCAGCAGGAGTGAGTAGATGAGCCCTTGTATGCCAGGTCCATACCCATCGCTAACAATACTCCAGACATCTGAAGAGGGCCTCAATGTCCCAGATAAATACTATTTAGGGGTTCATGATTAGTTTTGCATGTTCTCTTCTTGCTTCCCCCTCCCCCCCAATGAGCCTTGTTAAGTAGATATTATGGTAGCCACTTGTCTATGGTTGAAAACAGCAGCCTGCATCTTCCCCGATAATATATAGTACTACAAAACATATAATACCATTATCATCAACATTCTTGAAATTTTCTGCACCCAGTGCTCAGTAGCTGGGAAATTAGAGGTGCAATGAGATTTTGTAAATGTCATGGAGAAAAAGGAAGGGAGGTGCAGGGCAGGGCTTCTGATTTTGGCTGCCACTGCACAGCTCTCCGAGCGTCTCGGCCTGGCTTTCATTATAAATTGAATGAAACAGCTTCAGTGCAGCATTAGGGGAGAGGGAAGTGTTTTTATTTTGTTTTAATTATCCATGTCATGCTCCAGGAAAATGCATGGATTATATCCTGCTATCTTAAGGATAATATGCATCCCAGTGCTTTCTTGCTACATGTTGCTGCCCTATTAATATTGGTAGAGGCAGGAATCTGTCCTTTTTATTAGCCCAAGAACACGCACCCATATGGTGGACTGCCAGCACAATATCCTGAAGCATATGGGTGTTCTTGGAAGCAGTCCCATAAAAACATGCCTTCAAAAACTTGGGAACTGTGATCAACTCATCTTCATTTTCTGCTTTGCAGATTTATTGTCCTTTTATGATAACAGTCATAACTCTACCATGCTCACATATTTACCTAATTTTTTTTTTTACTTCTCTCTATGTTACTGTGCTGCTCAGATCCCCTACCCTCCATTCATGCACCCACACAGGAAGCTGATGAGTCTTTAACAAACCCCAGAGATGCCTGAGATATCACATCTCTCGATGGCTTGCAACAGACTCAAACTGCTGTGACTTGTCAGACTGGCTACAATAGCCCCTGATTAGGAAGTGGGGACCTGGCCTTTCAGTTACTGGCCAGAAGCTGTTGCATGTGTTCTGACCTGTCACTGGACCACTGTAACTGCAAAACGTTTATAAGCTACTAATTAGACTGTATCATCATTATAAAAACCTTGGGGCTCTCCATGCCCTTCCTAGCATTTTAATTAATTTATTTTTTTGCTTTATCGTAATTGGATCCTATGTTTCTCAAAAGGAAATCCCTCCATGGTCAATACTGAATTCTTGAGGCAAATCTTTATTGTATCTTTTTAATATACTTCTAGCTAAGAAGAAGAAACCTAAATTATTCAACAAATTTGATAAAGGCATTAAAGCAGAGCTTGATGCTGCAGAGAAGCTGCGTAAAAAGGTAAGTATGAAAGTCATCTGAGCTCAAGTTTCTGGAGCACCAGAGATTAGAAGACAGTCAACAACACAATTCTGGTCATACAAAATCTCAAGGGGCGTGCTGCCATTGTCCCAAAAGACACTGAACTGTAGTCCCATCTAAAGGCATACTGGCATAAGGCAGGCCATGTCAGCTGTAAGGGATACATAGATGTGTAACAAAGGTAGTAGTGGGTAAGTGCAGTGGACTACGGACAAAATATACCATCTCTCCTACCAATGCTTCCAGTCAATCCGCTATATACACACACACATTTAATCTCTGTCTCTCTTCCTCCTAGCTTGGTTCAGACTCAATGGCAAACACAGATAGTCTTTACATGAACAAGCCTGGAAGGTTCCATAGTTTGCTATTAACCTGAGCCTGCTAACTATACTTTATGCTCAACTTGAAGCCAAGGCAGAACAAAACATCTGTGTGGCTTCCTCATACCAGCACTGTTTAGAGAAACATTCGCAAGACGTCATCTTCTGTTTGTCTTGTTTTCATGCTTTCCATCACTTGCTGCAGTCTTTCCTTAACATGGTTTGATGTGATCTTTTTGGAAGATTGCAGTCAAAATGACTTTGGCATACTCTGTGGATAGAAACATGAGCATTTCTTCAAGTTCTTCTCACGTTGTTGTCATTTTCCTTGTTTCAACCCTTGCAATGAACATCCCCCATACTAGTAAGTTTTCTTCAGGCTTTTAAAAAAATCAGTAATAGCTATATTCCTATAACCAGGGGTCATTTTGTAGAAAAAGAGGTGCAGGAGCTCATTAGCATAACTTATTACCATAATTTATTTGCATATGCGACACCCCTGATGTCACCGGATGTGTGTCAGAAGGCGACACCCACCGCTCAGGCTCCACTGGACTGTTTTGGATTGCTAGCTATTGAGGGTGGGGGGAACGTGCAGATCTGCCCTCACAGAGGAGGGAGAGCTTGTACCTGAAGGTGTGTGTGGGGGGGTGCTCTGCAACTTACCTGGCTGCTTCTTGCTCCTTTTGGCCTGACTGAGGGCTGCTGGGAGCAGGGGGTGGGGCTAGTTGCATGTGCCCGCCCCATTGGCTCCTTACTGCCGGAGCTCCGCTCCTGTGTGCTCCCGCAGGAAATGACCCCTGCCTATAACATTATAATGTAACTAGATTCTGATGCAACAACATACTATTTCCAGCTTTAATTTCAAAAACGAAGTCTCTAGCCCTTTTTGATACAGAGTTTTAAGGGGCTGACTGCACATTTCTCCATATAACTTTGTAACCAAAAAGTTTAGAGATTTACTTTTTTATCAATGAAAGGGCAAATTAGTACATTGGTGCAATAGATTATTACAGCTATTACTGATTTTTTAAAAAAATCCTGAAGAAGCCCTCTGATGGTGGAGGGACAAATAGCAATCATGGAGGACTGAGGCAAGGAACGTATGTGGAAAACTTCCATGTGGTTGTACTGTCACCACATGAATGCAGAAGGTTTCCAAATTGTGGTTTAGGGTATTAGTTTGAAGGGAAAGTATTAATCATAGCTAAGTGACCCACAGTACAATCTTAAGGAAGTGTATGGCCTCTAAGTCCACTGAAGGGTGGACTTCAGAAGGGTGTAGCTCCATTTAGGATTGCATTGCCAATGATCTGGAGCATTGTTTAATACATTTGAAAACTCTGGTTCAGTTGGCAGTGATGTTAATAGTTCCCCTTCTCAATGTATTCAGCAAATATCTCCCTGTCAAAGCACAAATTATTTCAGATTAAAAGTATCTGTCTTTCAGGGGAAAGCCGAAGAGGCTCTGAAGGCATTTGAAACGTTAGAAAACAAATATCCTCAAAGTCCACGGGCAAGATACGGCAAAGCACAGGTAAAAAGTGAACAAACCAAATGGAAAGACACGTTGTCTGGTTATATATGTCTCTGTTTATATTCTGTACTTGAGATTTATTCCACTTTTGAAGTACAGTTCTGAAGAAAGGATGGCAGTGAAAACAGCTTTTGATTTTGGAGTAGTGTAGTGATTATATTTACCTCTAGATCACTTTTGGGACTTCTTTGCAGTGATTTTACTATGTTTTCCAAAACAGAAGCTTAAATAGTACTTCATTTATTCTCACAGGTTTACCTTAGATGCATGTGGTGGAAATAAATTCAGAACTGGACCACTAGTTTTCAGATGCTTAGAGAGATCTGTGGCAGTGATATCCCCTTCATTCAGGCCAGGGCAGCAGTGATATTTTAGCGTAGACCGGCAGGGTTTTGTTGTTGCTGTTGTTTTTGAGTGCATACAATGAAGCACCAAAGGCCTGTCCAGGCTCAAATCTGTGAGTGGGCTGTAGTAAGATATATGCATACAGTTGGTTCAGTACAACACGGATGAAAATTGCCCATCGTCTGCCTGAAAGCTGCAGGAGATCAGGGAGGAGCCCCATAATATCTTGCTATTCTGAGTCTGCAAAAGGGTTCTCTTACTTATTATGGTCAGGATACTTCCCTCTGAGCTGTGAACTGCAGACAGTTAGCTGTGTCGCACTTAAGGTCATCACTGATTTAATCCCGTTCCCTTAACAGGCTCTCTGTTTTGAGAGAAGGGAGCAGGTGATATTGATATTACACTTCCTTTCTCCAGATACCTCCTCCCTTCCCTTAGCTTCTCCTGTTACATGTGATTAAGCACAGCATACCTGGTGTTATATTCTAACATGCCGCAGCATACGTAGCCCCAAAATAACATCAGTACACACCCTGTTCAGCTTGCTTGAAAGGACAGGATCGAAATATGAAGGTTTTACTGTGTAATTGCTTTGATAACAGCCATCTAAGGAACAAAAAGCCAGCCGTCTTTGCTATATAATCCCTTAAACCATTATAAACCATTCTACCAAAATTTGAAACGGAAAAAGATTATACTGCTTTTGAACTAGTTAGTCTGCAGAAGACCTCATCTTATTTCCTGCAATGCAATTAATGGAGTTCCTAATTAAAAAAGCATAATGGGTCATCTTTGAAATTTATGTATGTACTTTATTTATACCCCACCTTTCTATCCAGTGGGGGGCCCAAAGCTGCTTACAGCATTCTGCACCCTTCCATTGTATTCTCACAACAACCCTGTGAGGTAGGTTAGGTTGAGAGTGTGTGTGACTGACCCAAAAGCACCCAGCAAGATTCCAGGGCAGAGTGGGGATTCAAACCTGGGTCTTCCAGATCCTAACCCCACACTCTAAATAAGCATTCAACTGATCTGACAACATGACTTTTTCTGTTAGCTATTGTGGCTAGCTGTAAAGGTGCTTCACCAACTGCTAAAATATTCTTCCTAACCATACTTTTTAATAAGTTAGCCAAATTATAGCTTGGACTGATTTTAAATTTGGACAGTCAGGGATGTTATACATCTTCCACCATTTTGAACTTCTAGTTATTTAAAACTTGTCCCCTTGCCTTTCCAAAGCTCAAAAGTGCTTACAGTCAGATAGCAGAATTGCAACAACCAATGTATTAAATATGTTTAAGGAAAGTGAAGTATTTGGTGATCATTTGGGTACTGATGAATGCTTTATGATCATACTCAGAGTGAGGATGACTTGGCTGAGAAGATGAGAAGCAATGAAATGCTGCAGAGAGCCATCAGCACCTATGGAGAGGTTGCTAGTCTACCCAGTGTCCCTGATGATCTGATCAAACTGGCTCTGAAACGACGGGCAGACAGGCAGCAGTTTCTTGGTAAGGTTCAGGAACCTGTTCTGACCCATGAGAGAAATACTCAAAAGAGTCCAAAGGGTTTTATTGGAGCTGAAATGTTCATTCCCAGAAATTCAACCCAAACTTTTGTTCTGCAAATACTGGTGCTGGATTGTCTCCAGATGTTGCATCAATGTGTTTCTGAATGTCGTCCATCTGTCAGGGTACAGATGCGGGTGGGGGTTGGGTAACAGGGCCTGAGAGTCAATAGAGGGCAGCCAGCTTTGCAAATCCATTGCCACGATATGGGGTTAGAGCAGGTTCTACTAGTGAAGGTGCTTTCCTACAGCAGTTGCTGCCTTCTGTCACAAAATGCTCTTTTGAGAATCAGGCTTCTGGAGAGAGTCCTCCCGCTGGAGGAAAGTCTTCAATCCCCTGATTCATTTGTGTGATGCCAAAAATAAAACAGAGCTATTTCTGTCATGTCCCGACAATGCAGTCCTGCAGGGCCTGTAAGGCAGAGATGTTCCGCCAGGCTTTTGGGTGAGGACAGCGAAAGGTACCATCTCATCTGGCACTCCCTCCCCTTCTCCTCTGCTTCTTCTCTACCTTGCCCATGAGATAGTGGCATAATCTGGATCCCTGAAGTTTAGCACCACTTGAGAATGTTTTAATTTTGTACTATTCAAATTGTTTGCATTGTTTTATTACTTTATGAGTGTTTTTATTGTTGTTCACCCCCCTGAGCCTTGTGTACTTAGGGGAGGGCGGTTCATAAATTTAATTTATAAATAAATAAACAAAACTCCCAGGCTAGTCCGATCTCATCAGCTCTTGGAAGCTAAGCAGGGTTGGCTCTGGATAGTATTTGGAGACCTCCCAGGAATACTAGAGTCGTGATGTGGAGGCAGGCAATGGCAAACCACCTCTGAATGTCTCTTGCCTTGAAAACCCCATGGGGTCACCATCAGTTGGCTGTGAGCTGACAGCACTTTCCACCACCATTTCCCTCATGTGTGAGGTTGGTGCATATGTTAGGAGGGGTCTGTGTTATCCATTTATACTGGAGTCAGAGAAGTTATACTTGGGCTCTGTTTTCTATATTTGGCAACCAATAGTATTTCAGTGTTCAACATCCAACAGTTGATATTTTACAATATTGAATAGTTGGTGTACAAAGTTATTTAGTGTTGGGCAATACTGATAACTTGATGTAAAATTATTAGCCACAATGTTTTTCTGACTTCTTGCTTTTACTGAACACTTTTCATATCAGCATCTGCCAAGAAGTCTCTATGTGTCTGTCACCAAATCCCTGTACACTGCAGAGAATTTGTACTTTTGAGAGCAAGTGTGGAGTAGTGGTTAAGAGTGTTGAATTGGTGTCTGGAAGACCTAGATTCAGATCTGCACTCGTGCCATGGAAACTTGCTGGGTGACCTTGGGTCAGTCGCACTCTCCCAGCCTGACCTACCTCACAGGGTTGTTGTGAGGATAAAATGGAGGAGAGAAGAATGATGTAATTGCTTCAGAAGGTAGCTGTGTTGATCTGCAGTAGAACAGCTAGATTTCAGTCTGGTAGCTCCTTAGAGGCTAACAAGTTTCTCAGGGTATAAGCTTTCAAGAATCAAAGCTTGCTTCATCACATACAAATTGAAATTAAGGGTGGATTAAGTGCAAATGAAGGAAGAGAAAAAGCAGCACAGAGGTGAAGGCTGCAGCTGATTCTATTCCATGAGCCTTGGTCATAAGGAGAAAAAGGGAAGGCACAAAACTCCCACTGATTGTCTGCTTCAAAGCATTTGAATGTGAAGTTAAATATCTTGCATTCAATATGCAAATGTGAATGTTGCTTCAAAATTTCTGACTCAAAAACAGTACTTGACGAAAACTGGTGAAAGTTGGAAAACTCAACATTAGTATTTGTGAATATTTATTTCTGATCTAGTGGAGATACCTCTCAAAACCCTCAAACTAGACTTCCGGTTTTGGCGGGCTGATGGCGGCCGTCTCCCCAGGGTGCTCCTGGGGGACGATCCGTGGACCAGCGCACTGAGAGGGGGTGCGAATGTACACACACCCCTGGGACTCGTGCAATGAATCCATTGCCATGGGGCGCTGAGGGTTGCCTCTCTGCAGGCACGCTGCTGGCAGATTGAGGCTTCCCTTTGCCTTGAAAGTCTCTGTGCTGCGTTCCCAAATGGGACTAATCCACGCACACCGGGACAAGCGCTTGGAGGAACAGCATTAAAATCCTTACCTGGCGAGATCCGACTGATCAGACGTTGAAGAGTGAGTCTGTTAAAGCGAGAACACCAGAAAATGAGCGAGTCCCCATTTATTAAAGCGAGGGGGGATGGCGAACTCTCCCCCGGAAAGAACAAAATAAACGAAAAAAGAAAAGTCACTGCAGTGGGGACGGAGTTTTAAACGGTAATAGACTGTAGTAGAGAGACCCCAGGAGTTAAACAAGCGTTTGGGCAAACTTTCGGGACTTTAGCAAATTTTAAATAAAGTAACCATGCTTAAAAATGGCAATTGGCGAGGCAGCAGAAGCAACAAGCGAGTTCCAAGCTTCCTTCAGGAAGTTGAGAGCAACTGGCCCATGTGACCAAAACAACCATAGACTCTTTCAGACTGCAAGTTAAGTCTTCGCCCTCTGCTGGCAGAAACGAGTTACTACACAAGAACTGTGCTATACTTCGGCTGCTATTTTCAAGGGACTGTGTTCACATTGGAGAAGCGACTAGCCTTTGATCAAAGGGACTTCCAATATTAAAGAGGAGAGTCTAATAGTAAGACTAAGTGGCGGGGCCTGCATATAGACGACTAAGCGAAGCTGTAAGCGATGGGTATGCCATGGACATACTCAAAAAAGGCTAACGGGCAAAAGGGTGGATAGACTCTCTACAAGTTTGGCTTTTAAAAGCAACAAATGGAATGATCCCCAAGATTGAAGGCACGATTTAAGCGTATTACAGTCCTTGAAAAAGAAAAAGGGACTTTGTTTTGAGATGACCAGTTCCAGTTCCAGCAAGATAACGCCGCAGGGAAAATGTTTAAGAAGAATGAAGATAACAGCATGGGAAGATAAATTGACTGTGTTATACTTACTGAGGGAAATATGACTATTAATTTGCTTCAAATGAAGGAGGGAAAAATAATTGTAAAATGAGATGCCACTGTTCTCTGAAATTTGTTTTTAAGTGAATTAGTGATTCTCCTGTAATGCTCTCTTGATAGTTTGTTAACATAATTGTTGACGATGATTAACCACTCTCAATGTCAAGAAAATCAACTTTTATATTGTTAAGCTAATACTTTAATAAGCAATGTATGACCTCCAACTCTTGGGTTTTTAGAGGGTTTTCTTTTTTTTCTCCTATAGTATTAGATCCCCTCCCTAATTTCACTGTAGTTTTTAGAAAATGCAAATAAAAAAATCCCCTACGGGGGGCCAAAAAAAGCCACAACCCCCCCTCAAACTAGTGTCATATATTATCACCTTTTTTATTAACTCACAATCTGCGTCCCATGAAAAGCAATCATTACGTAAATATATACCCGCCCAGGCACGAGGCTGCCCACTGCATCTTCGCTTGAGCTATTGTTCTAGTTTTGCTTTCTTCAATTTAGCTTCAGCCTCTGATTGATAATTCTGATCACATTTGATTAGACTATTCAAACACTGCTGTTTAAAGGATGTTACCAGAATTACTGTATACAGAGTAGAATGTATGCAGCCACTTAGGTTTGGGCATAGCATTATCAGAAGGCACACTAGGAATATCAATTCTCAAAGAAAAACAGTAAAGTGAGCTTTTTTGTAGATTTGTGATTCTGGCTTATAGTTATAGTTTTAAAAATGTGTGTCTGAGCTCTTTAAAAATGTGGGAAATACTGCAACAAACAATACAAAATTCATGCTTAAGATGCACCATCGTTTTAAAAATGAGAGAATGCTTTGAACATCATAATTAAGGAGTACAAGTGGGAACCCACAAGGACTTGCGGGGGGCATCTAGTTTCTCCCTCCCCCCTAACTATTTCTACTTCCTCTTCCCTTGCAGCCCCCACAGCCTCTTTCCTTTTCCTGCTTCCTTCTCTCCTTTCCACCAACAGCCAAACTTTCCTTTATCTGCCCTCCTGTCTTCCGCTGCCTTGCTTCACAATCTCTACCTAGGAAAACCAGCTCCATAGCCAGAAAAACTTTCGGTGGGAGTGGAGGGATGTCCGGCCCTGATGTGGTGATGTCACTTGTGATGTCACCCCGAAGTGACTGTCATCCCTCTCCATTCACGGAAGAGCCTCCTTCACACTGGGAATGGAGAGGGAGAAGGAGAGCTGAGGAGGCAGGCCGGCCGATGCCTCTTTCTGCTCACCATCCATGGCCCTGCCTGCCTCTTCTGCTCTCCACGCAGCAGCATGGTGGTTGGGCTGCCATGCTGCTGCTGAGGGAGAGGGACAGCCAGGGCGGTCCATTCTCTATGTCTCGTGCGGCAGGGAGGTGAGCTAGTGGTGCCATTTGCTTCTCTCACTCTTGAGAAGTAAGAGGAGCAGATCCACTAGCTTGCTGCTGCAAAAGGTGTAGAAAATGGCCCACCCTGGCCTGTGCCTCACTGCTCCTTGCTGGTTCTTCTTGTTGCTTCCTGCTGCAGCCAAGCAGGAAGCAGCAGGAAGAGCTGGTGAGGCCGTGGTGGGCAGGATAAGGACTGAGGCACACCAGGGGTGGGTGTTCAACATCCTCCCTGGGGGTGCAGGGCTGATCTGTGGGGGGCACCGACACGAAATGCACCCCATGGCTTCAGGCCTGAAAAAAACTATATCCCAATTAAATAAATTGACTGTGTTATACTTACTGAGGAAAATAGGACTATTAATTTGCTTTAAATGAAGGAGGGAAAAATAATTGTAAAATGAGATGCCACTGTTCTCTGAAATTTGTTTTTAAGTGAATTAGTGATTCTCCTGTAATGCTGCTCTTTATATAGTCAGATTTGGTGGTTTGTTAACACAATCGATGATGATGATTGACCACTCTCAATGTCAAGAAAAGCAACTTTTATATTGTTAAGCTAATACTTTAATAAGCAATATATGACCTCCAACTCTTGGGTTTTTAGTGGGTTTTCTTTCTCCTATAGTATTAGATTCCCTCCCTAATTTTGTTGTAGTTTTTAGAAAATGCAAATTAAAAAATTCCCTACGGGGGGCCAAAAAAAACCCCCACCCCACCCCTCAAATTAGTGTCATATATTATCACCTTTTTTGGTAACTCACAATCTGCGTCCCATGAAAAACAATCATTATGTAAATATATACCCGCCCAGGCTGCCCACTGCATCTTCGCTTGAGTTATTGTTCTGGTTTTGCTTTCTTCAATTTAGCTTCAGCCTCTGATTGATAATTCTGATCACATTTGATTAGACTATTCAAACACTGCTGTTTAAAGGATGTCATCAGAATTACTGTATACAGAGTAGAATGTATGCAGCCACTTAGGTTTGGGCATAGCATTATCAGAAGGCACACTAGGAATATCAATTCTCAAAGAAAAACAGTAAAGTGAGCTTTTTTGTAGATTTGTGATTCTGGCTTATAGTTATAGTTTTAAAAATGTGTGTCTGAGCTCTTTAAAAATGTGGGAAATACTGCAACAAACAATACAAAATTCATGCTTAAGATGCACCATCGTTTTAAAAATGAGAGAATGCTTTGAACATCATAATTAAGGAGTACAAGTGGGGACCCACAAGGACTTGCGGGGGGTATCTAGTTTCTCCCTCCCCCCTAACTATTTCTACTTCCTCTTCCCTTGCAGCCCCCACAGCCTCTTTCCTTTTCCTGCTTCCTTCTCTCCTTTCCACCAACAGCCAAACTTACCTTTATCTGCCCTCCAGTCTTCCGCTGCCTTGCTTCACAATCTCTACCTAGGAAAACCAGCTCCATAGCCAGAAAATTATTCGGTGGGAGTGGAGGGATGTCCGGCCCTGATGTGGTGATGTCACTTGTGATGTCACCCCGAAGTGACTGTCATCCCTCTCCATTCACGGAAGAGCCTCCTTCACACTGGGAATGGAGAGGGAGAAGGAGAGCTGAGGAGGCAGGCCGGCCGATGCCTCTTTCTGCTCACCATCCATGGCCCTGCCTGCCTCTTCTGCTCTCCACGCAGCAGCATGGTGGTTGGGCTGCCATACTGCTGCTGAGGGAGAGGGACAGCCAGGGCAGTCCATTCTCTATGTCTCGTGCGGCAGGGAGGTGAGCTAGTGGTGCCATTTGCTTCTCTCACTCTTGAGGAGTAAGAGGAGCAGATCCACTAGCTTGCTGCCGCAAAAGGTGTAGAGAATGGCCCACTGCTCCTTGCTGGCTCTTCTTGCTGCTTCCTGCTGCAGCCAAGCAGGAAGCAGCAGGAAGAGCTGGTGAGGCCATGGTGGGCAGGATAAGGACTGCGGCACACCAGGGGTGGGTGTCCAACATCCTCCCTGGGGGTGCAGGGCTCGTCTGTGGGGGGCACAGACATCAAATGTACCCCGTGGCTACAGGCCTGAAAAAAACTATATCCCAATTATGTGGTGCTGGCTGCTGGGCCAGGCCCACTTCCATAGTAGGGAACCCTCAAGGACTTGTGAAGGGGCATATCACTTTCCTCTGTATCCCCCCACACTATTTCCTTTTCCCCTCTTCCTGGCAACCCCTGCCTCATTTTCTTCTCTTCCATTCACCAACCTACCTTTTATCTCCCTCCCATCTTCAATTATATTTTTCTTTATCTTCTTCATTTATACCCCACCTTTCTCCACAGTGGGGACCAAAGCACCTTACATCATTCTCTTCTTCTCTTTCTTATCCTTACAACCCTGTGAGGTAGGTTAGGCTGAAAGTATATGACTGGCACTTCCTCACCCAGTGAGCTTCCATGATAGACTGGTGATTTGAACCTGGGTCTCCCAGGCTCAACTCTAAAACTCTAAGCACTACAACACATTGGCTTTCATATGATGGTTGCTGCTGCTGAACAATAGCAAGCAGCTAGGCCTAGATGAGTCATGCAAGTTAGGTACTAGCAGGTAATCTGGTGGTTGCTGCTAGGCCTGGCCCAATGAGTCCTTCCTTACAGGCCAAAACAGCCCTAGAAAGGGCCTTTCCCCCACCCTCTGCATTTTACTGACAAAAATGTAGCCTAGAATGCTGTGGTTGCCTAGCAACAGTAACTGAAGGCTTCTGTTTCTTAAAGCTACAAGCACTCCTTGTCTCATGTGAGTTTTTTTTTAATGCACACAATAGGGTTGGGTGGTTCCCCCCCTCCCACATTTTTCTGCAAACCTGGGGGATTTTTCAGGTTTATAGAAAGATCTGTCTTGTCTTTTCATGCCTCCAGTCAACAGATTTAAGCATCCTCAAATTGAGCTGACTTGGCTATTAGAATATCCAAGTGAGGACCCATGTTACTTGTGGGTGGGTGGAATCCTCAATATCCTTTATTCCTTCTCCTACTGCAGAACCCACTGAGTCCCCCCAACACCAGCATTGGATGCTGAGACCTGCATGGCTAGTGACCTCTGAGGCTTAACCCCACTCCCCTGACACCAGCACTGGAAGCCAAGAGTCGCATGGCTCCCAACCTACGAGGCTCACTCTTGACACTGGCATCAGAGGCCAAGAGCTGTATGGCTCCCAATTTCCAAGGTTTCTTCCACACACGCACTGGCATTGGAGGCTGAGAACTATGTGGCTTCTGACCTCTGAAGCTTCTACCTCCCCCTGCACTGGAGGCTGGGCTCCTGACCTCCAAGGCTTCCCCCCCCCCAAACACACACACACTGACACTGGCATTGGAGGCCAAGCCCTCCCCTGACACTGACATTGGAAGTTGAGAGCTGCATGACTCTGGACCTCTGAGGCTTTTTTCTCTTCACACTGTTGCCAATGATGTGAGTAACCCTGCATGGCTCCTGGCCTTCACCATGGGGGTCACCAAGGCTCCCCCCCATGACAGTAATGTTGGCGAGGCTTCTGCAGCTGCAGTGCTGCCAAATTTTAGATATCCAGAAAAATTATGAATGGGACCACGGTATGCGCTGTGTACATACAAAAAATAAACACCATGTATTGTTATAATAAAATATTATTTGCAAATATTCAATCTTCTAATTGTATTCTTTCCCAATAACTATATAATTGTTACATCATATAGTACAGCCAAAGAAATTTATCCACAGAGAAGTGTTCCCTATATTAAAGGAACACATAATTTCTTCTGATTAAATTTTGTGGTCACTTTTTGAACTTCTTGATACATTCCATGGAGAATTGATTTATGAATATAGGGAAGTGTTCTAATTGTATATGAATATTGAATTGTTCAGAATGTACTATATTGGTGTGATTTAGTGTAGTGATGTAAGAATTCTATAGTTATTAGGAAAAAATACAATTAGAAGATTGATCATTTCCAAATAATATGTTATAACAATACATGGTGTTTGTTTATTTTTTGTATGATATTTAGATATCTACAGATGGGAGCCACATTTTGCTATTAGATATATAGATTATGTCAGTAGAAGCCTGCCCAAAAGTCAGTTGGATTGAATCCAAAAGTGGGCTTCTCTTGAGAGATGAACCTTCTGTATGTGGAAGGAGTTTCCACTAATGTAAAGGTCCTGTGAATGGAAGATCCCTTCTATGAAAAGAAGATTCCTCCATCAAGTGAAATACTGAAGTGTACCTTGTTGTTGTTCAGTTGCACAGTCGAGTCCGACTCTTCGCGACCCCATGGACAAGATCTCGTCAGGCCCTCCTGTTTTCTGCCGTCCTCTGAAGTTTGCTCAATTTCATGTTCGTTGCATCTATGACACTGTCTAACCATCTCATCCTTTGCCGTCCCCGTCTTCTTTGACCTTCAATCTTTCCCAGCATCAGGGTCTTTTCCAGTGAGTGCTCCCTTCTCATTTGGTGGCCAAAGTATTTGAGCTTCAGTTTCATTATCTGGCCTTCCAGGGAACAGTCAGGGTTGATTTCTTTTAGGATTGACTGATTTGATCTTCTTGCAGTCCAAGGGACTCTCAAGAGTCTTCTCCAGCACCATAGTTCAAAAGAATCTATTCTTCGGCACTCGGCCTTCCTTATAGTCCAACTCTCGCAGCCGTACATGACTACTGGGAATACCATTGCTTTGACCATGCGGACTTTTGTTGGCAGGGTGATGTCTCTACCTTTTATCATGCTGTTGAGGTTTATCATGCTGTTGAGGTTCGTCATGCAGGCGTCTTTTAATTTCATGGCTGCTGTCACAGTCTGTGGTGATCTGGGATCCCAGGAACGTGAAGTCTGTCACTACTTTCACGACTTCCCCTTCTATTTGCCAGGGAGTGATGGGGCCGGATGCCATGATCTTAGTTTTTTTGATGTTGAGCTTCAAGCCCACTTTTGCGCTCTCCTCTTTTACCCTGAGTAATAGGCTCTTTAGGTCCTCTTCACTTTCTGCCATTAGAGTGTACCTTGGCACCCAACAAATTGTGTGTACATTGGTAATAGAGAAAGGAATTACAGGAAATAAACTCTAACTAAGATCCTGTACTGTATGCTGAAATTTACAATAGAACATTTTATAAATTAAATTTATTCAATAGTATGTTACAAATGATTGCATGTAGCAAGCACCAGGCCAGGTTTAAATTGACTCGTCTTGCAGGAAAGTAGCAAAGCGCAGACTTGTCAATTGCAAAGTGATACCAATGAAATTGTGGCAGTCCCACAGATGAAATTTGATTATAATTAAGAATATTTGGGGGGGGGGGGAAATGCAAAATATACTTGCCAGATACATTTCTACCTGCTGGTCTTTTTTCCTCAACAATGTTATGTTGCAGCTATAAATTGGAACTAATCCATCTAGATTAAATTATCCATCTTCCAGGCTCATGGGGAAATTAATTTGGCATTATTCAAAGGCTTTCTAGAGAGATACAATAATAAAAGGAGATAGAACGTCATCGAGTGAGCTAATGTCTTCCTCATAAACCTAGTCTGTTCTTAATTTTTCTACGTGAATTTAACTCTCTTTAAGTCTTAATGAAATTGGAAAAGGCCAGCAGCTTCAGGCAAACACTGTAAAGAACTCGGGATTAAATGGAGATTTACCAGTTACTTATGAATCCACATCGCTGTCCTAAAGTGCTATGATGTGAACGATACTGTAATTGTCCACAAGAGGTCCCCCAAAGACTGGTTGATATATTCCATCACTTGTTTTGCTAAATAGCACCTTTTTAATATAAGTAGTAAAAGTGATATGCTAAATTCATGTGAGCTATATCCATTTTCATGTCCCATATTATCACTGGTAAGTAACATACACCTAATGTGTTTTTTACTAAGTTTAGCCTATATACATGGTAAACATTCCATATTCTAACCACTGCCACTTGTAAACTAAGTTGTTGTCTGATCAAATTAGGTCGCATGAGAGGTTCACTGGTAACTCTACAAAAACTAGTCAGTCTATTTCCTAATGATACTTCATTCAAGAACAGCCTTGGAGTGGGTTACCTTTTGATTGGAGACAACAGCAATGCCAGAAAGATTTATGAGGAGGTGAGTTTAAATGTATGTAAGTTTTCACAGTGGGGAAAAGCTCTCTGCTGGGTCTGTTGTAGATCATGAAGATGGTGGGGGGAAGCCTAATTCACCTCTTCTCTCATGCTGTGTCCCTGATTGAAATTGGTGGCCCACATGCTGGTAAGAGACTTTTAAAAAATAAAAATGCTGGAAATGACTGGCAAAGAACTCCCCTCAGTGTCATCTAGGTAAGCCCTAGATAGAACTGGGCACAGTAGTGTATTTCTTGGAGACACAAGAGAAGTGGAATGTATAATTCACTAGCGTGCAGTAATCCAGGTTTCAGTCTACTTTATGTCATTACTGAGTCAAATGATGTAAATTATACATAGATTGTCACCATGGCTTAGATCCTGTGGTATTCTGCTAAAAGAAGGCATTTCTGTTACCAGAGTAGAACTTCTTCACTTTCCATCTCTGCTGCAGCCCAAAATGCTGCTCTTGGGTGACAATAATTCTACCAAGAATGCCATGAGATGGGAGATAGTCTGCAGCAACCAGGGGCAATTATCAAACATCTTACACCCTTCTATTCGCATAAATTTGCCACAAGATCCAAGTCCATGTATGTAAATAAAATAGGAATAAGCAGATTCCCTCAGTTCCTCTGTTATATCTTCGGGTTCTGCTAAGCGTGGGGTTCCATTCTGGTTGTTTTTCAACAACAGATCAGAATTTTAGATTTTTGATATTGGGTTTTTATTAAAGGGTTTTATAATGAAAAAAATGTTAAAATAGAACTTTTTAGTTAAAAATTTTTTTTATTTTTTTTGCCTTTCCCTGCAAATATTCATAATGCAGTTACAAAATATAAATAAATGGGGAAACCCCTTCCAGGAACACAAAGCACTGCTTTAGTGTTTGTAAACAGTTTTTCTAAATCAGAAAGAGTTTTAGAAGGCACATTCAGGTACTTCCTAAATCCAGTGCAGTAATATTGGTTAACTGGATGTGCAAGGATCAGTTTAATTTCTCAAAGGTGTGTGTGGGAAACACAGTGAGATCTGATGGGATCTGTGCCACTGCAGTGTCTGAAGGCCCCTGAGGTGTTTCCTGGTGCTGCTGACCACTGAGGTGCACGGAATCCTTTCTCTCTCCCTTTCTCTACTCTGAGCTGCTTGTGTAGGAAAAGTTCTGGACTAGCAGCCCCAATAACTTTTGAGAAAACATTTTCCGCAGATGACCTAATTTTTTTTTCATACCCTCTTCAGCTGTTCAGTCATGTTGTGAATGCTTTTTAATATTTTGCCCTCCTTCAGTGAGGAACCTAAACACTGAACCTGAAATCAAAGAACTGTAATGTCTATAGCCAGAATTCAACCTGATGGGAAACGTGCCCTCTTTTCAAGAGCTATTTTATCAGCCCCTTCATTGCACCGCAGCTTGAAGGCAATGTCAAGAAGTGAACAGCATTTCATTTTTCCCCATTAGATGTTTTCCCTTTGAATCACATAGTCCAGAACTGAGACACAATACATTAAATACAGTCTTTGTAAAAATCAAAGTGTCTTTTGTATTCAAAGAGCAATAG
Source organism: Gekko japonicus (assembly GCF_001447785.1). Classification (NCBI taxonomy): domain Eukaryota; kingdom Metazoa; phylum Chordata; class Lepidosauria; order Squamata; family Gekkonidae; genus Gekko; species Gekko japonicus. The sequence continues at coordinate 172,267 of NW_015168693.1, forward strand.
ATCTTGGTTTTACTTCTTCAGGGGATTCCTCTATAGTGTAAGAAATCTGAAGGCAAATTTTCCTCCTCTTGCATCTGGTGCCATAGACAAACAAGTGTTCTGAATTAGGTTAAGGTTTAGTCTTGAAATCTAGATTAATCACTGTTTAATTGGATGAAGAAGACATGGTAGCACAACAGCATTCCCCCCTTCTGTGTATTAGTTGGGGTTTTCATAAAGTAAATGTTGCATATATAAAACCTGACATTTGGAACACTGTTTGAAAACAAGAGTTGAGCAGTAGATATTGGCACAATTAAGGGTATTCTTTTTCACAACAGAGGCTGCAACTGCATCATGTGTGCTACTGAAAGAAGCACCTCCTATGTTGAATTCACCTCGTTTTCCTGGTATTATTAGGAACCACTGGCCACATATAAGAACATACATGGATCTAGAGTTTGCCTGTCTCTACCAGCTAAGGCAGGGAACTGTGCAAAACACTACAGTGCAGGCTGAGCTTTCCTAAGGGTTATGGACAAGAGGAAGAGGGGTTGGCATGGAATGCCATTTTTGAAGGTGTGAGTCGGCCTGAAAGAATTCACTGAATTAGACTATTTCTTTCATTTTTGAGGTGGCCAAGTACAACTAAATGTGTATAAAAAGGGGGCCCTTAACAATAGGAAGCTTTTAAATGTAAAATAACATTATAAGTAACTTGACATGGCTGAATGTAGAGGCAAAATAAGGCCAGTTTGAAATTTATTTCCTTCCTTACTTCATTTATTCACCACCTTTCTTTCAGAGACCTAGAGAACAATCCTAAGCAGGTCTACTCAAAATCCTACTCAGGTCTATTCAGTGGGGCTTAGTCATGGGAAAGTGTTCTTGGGATTGCACTGTCAGTGTTCTCTTCAGGCAAGTGGTAACAAGTGTATCTCTCTGTGTGGGGCTTACATTTCTGGACAACACATTCTCAATAGATATGAGATTCGGAATGGGTGTGAGATGAACAGATTTCAGGTGCTGGGAAACATGCTGCACTGTGCTGCAGAGCACAGGAAAAGATAAAGGGCTGCTGGCTTTCAGTGGCATCTAGGCATTCCAGTGACAAACAGCAAGTCCGTGGGTAACTAATGGAGTAGTAGGTTACTCTCAGCTGCTGATCCAGTGGGCCCGTACATTGCTAGTCCATTTTGAACATTATAAATTAATGTTCCATATCCTTTCAGAGGTTAAAATTCTCATGATAATTTGTTTTGCTTTCCATATAGGTCTTGAACCTTGCTCCTAACGATGGCTTTGCTAAAGTGCATTATGGCTTCATTCTGAAAGCAGAGAACAAGATTGCAGAAAGCATTCCTTATTTGAAAGTAATATTTATATTGCATATATATTATGTGTATATATATTGTGGGATATCATGAAACCAACTGACCTGCACAATTGTTACAGTATTTAATACTAGAGACCAGTGTTCCCTCTAAGCTGAGTTAATGTGAGCTAGCTCACAGTTTTTTAGCCTCCGGCTCACACATTTTTGTCTTAGCTCAGGTAGGATGGCTCCAGAGTTAACTAATTTATGCAGTAGCCAAATTGCTTGCTCACAGCTTTAATGCCAGTAGCTCATAAAGCAGAATAATTGCTCACGAGACTCCACAGCTTAGTGGGAACATTGCTAGAGACCCCTAAAAATGAGCATAAATCCACATCCAGATCCCATTCATAAATAGGCCACTTCCCTTTCTCTCTCCTCTCCCTCCCTTACGACACATGGCTTCTGGTTGGTTATTATCACTGCATCTCACTTCCTGTCTCTTCTGCTACTGAGGGCCAGTTAATACTATGAAAGTAACCTACCCCATGTAGTAAAATAACAAGTTACTCTTTCACAAGACCATTTCACCATGTAAAAATGGAGGAAGAAAAGTTTCTCAGGGTAATTTTTTCCAGTTGAAATGCTTGTATGAGTTGGACCTCAGTAGCAAAGAAGGCAGAGCACAGGGAACGGGTGATCAATAATGAACTAGAAGTCCTGTGTGAGAAAAGGAACATGAAAGGGTACTTGCAAAGATTACCAAGATAAACTAGGGTTGCCAGCTCTGGATGGGGAAATACCTGAAGATTGGAGGGGGCGGAGCCTGGAGAGGGTGGGGTTTGGGGAGGGACCTCTGCAGGGTATGATGCCATAATTTTACCCTCCAAAGCAGCCATTTTCTTCAGGGGAACTGATGTCTGTCATCTGGAGATCAATTGTAATTGCAGGAGATTTTCATGTCCCACTTGGAAGTTGGCAGCACTAATAGACACTTGAGATAATCTGTATAAATACTGTAGTTAATGTTACACTCTTTGCTGGACGGAAACTGTTTCTTCATAACACTACTGACACTATAATCTTCAACTTTCTCTAGGAAGGTCTGGAATCAGGAGACCCTGGCACAGATGATGGGCGCTTTTACTTTCACCTGGGGGATGCCATGCAGCGAGTTGGAAACAAAGAGGTAGAGTTTGATCTGTTTGAAGTTTATCTGAAAAAGAAAACCGAGTCTGCGGGAAGGAGCCTGATGCTAATAGACAGAGAACTAGATACTCCACCTTGTTACCACTTGCACTCCTTTTCGTCTGCTGTCGGGGTGATCATTCCTCTGCTACATGTTCTTTCAAAGAGGTGAACAATCTCTAGTGCCAGGAGAAAGTGCTCTCACAAATGCATTAAACCACCTTACACTGAGTCAGACCATTGGTCTATCAAAGTAAGTATTTTTAACTCAGACTCACAGCAGCTCTCCAGGTAGGATTGCCAAGCATGGCCTGGCAACCGGCAGGAGATGGGGAGAAGCAGGTATTTACTGTGGGCTGGGAGCAGTGGTCATCATGTCCAGCATGACCTGGAATGCCAGCATCGTGCTAGGGTGATACTTACCCCAAAACTATAGAAACCACAGGGTTCTTCTGGGGAAGTGCTAGAGCATTGCCCTGGCATGATGCTGATGTTGATGCTTCTGCCTTGTGCCATCTGCTGAGACACTGGCAGGCTGTGGCCAAAATTGCTAGGCATTTTCCCACCAGAAGTGGGCACCTGGCAAGGCTGTCTCCAGGGTCTCAGGCAGAGGACTTTCACATCACCGACCACATTACCTTTTTAACTAGAGATGCCAGGGATTGAATCTGGGACCTTGGGCCATGCCAAGCAGATTCTCTAACACTGAGCCACAGCCCCTCTGCAGCAGAGGGCTGCTTCCTCAATTTACAAATAGGAGTGCAAACAAAACAAAGTAATGTGGAAACAATATGGGGAAAGTAGGAAAGGCTATTTGCAGCAGCAACGGCAGCTTCTCTTTGGAGTTGCCCTCTTCAACTTGTGCTTGTGGGGAGATTGCAGAGAGCAGAGGAAGTCTGGGTTTATTGCATAGACAGCGACAGAGAGCATGGTTTGGTGCACTAGCTAACTTTCAGTGTGACTGAAAATGTTTATGAAGTTGATGCTTCCTTTAGTTTGTATAGACAAAAAATGGGGTTCGTGAAAAATGAACTTCTTGGGGCAAAACATACTGTTAAATTTGTCACTCACTTTTTAAATTAAAAAAATGTTGCTGGATCTGCTGAAATTCAAAATGTAATCAAGGAAGGAAATCGATACATAAGCATTTGTAATCAGTCACTGACAGTGAGCATTCATCACCAGAGGCTACTGTGAGAACTGAGAACTCAGCTTTTGAATGTTTTAATGATGGTGCAGCTTCAGGAAGAGTATCTTCATGCAGCCAGCTTGCTTATAGAACAGGGTGCGCTGAACTGGTAATCTTTAAAAATGCTGTGACTGACCTGCAGTTGAGTTGGTGACATCAGGTTGCTAATGGGTGAGGCAAAGCCAAGTCCACATGTCAGCTTCCCAAACTCTTGATTCAGTGTGGACTGCAGAGGGCAAATGTAGACTGAATGCAGACCCTCCCCCCGTATGTTCCTCACAGCACCCTGTCTCCCCAGAGCAGCATTTCATGGAGAACAGTAGGCTGCTGTGGGAAGGTGGAGCTAGGAAAGTTCTGTTCAAGAGTTGGAAAATTTAGTCTGGATCTAACCCATCATCTGGAAAACTGCCCTTTTCCCAGTAGCTGCAATAAGTTTCCCATTATTTAAAAAAAAAATAATAGAAGAATTTGATATATATTTTTAATAAGGACGTACAAAAGGATGCAATTAAGGAGCCAACATCAGACAAAGGGCCTTCTTAAAAATAGTTGCCTGGCAGGAAGAAATTAAATGGGAGTATATTCTCACACAGCACATTACTGGGAGAAGCCATGTTCTTAAAAATGCACAGAGTTGGCAACCTAGATTTCAATGGTCTTTAATTCTGCTGCCATTATTTACTTTGCCACATATACTAGTCCAAGCCATCCCTAATGTGCTGCCTGCAGGCTCAAGAAGACTGGGGACTCCTGTACTAGTCAAAACAGACTATAATGTTTCTTTTCTTCTTTGAGCATCAAATCTGGAAAGTCTTCAGCTAGGGACCATCAGTAATCCCTGATACAAGACCAAAAACTTCTGTAAAGTTTTAGATGTTTACAGCATTCGAAGGCATCTCTTTCCTTTCATCGATCATTAAGAGTTATACAAGCTGGACTAAAACAACATATTACAAGCATGAAGAGAATGGGAACATAAATCTCTCTGCACTTAATTCTTTCTAGCTTTGCTATGTGGTATACAGGCCATTTTTACTTGTGTACCTTGGAGCTGCCGACCATCCAATGAATGTGAGGGAAACTTTTGGTGCATAGCTTACACAAAAAATAGAAACTGGTCATATACCTAAATATAAATACACATTGATGGGGTCTGAACTGGCAGAGACTGATCAAGAGAGAGATCTTGGAGTTGTAGTAGATAACTCACTGAAAATGTCAAGACAGTGTGTGACTGCAATAAAACAGGCCAATGCTATGCTGGGGATTATTAGGAAGGGTATTGAAAACAGATCAGCCAATATCATAATGCCCCTATATAGATCAATGGTGCAACCTCATTTGGAATACTGTGTGCAGTTCTGGTCACCACACCTTAAATTTTTTATTTTATTTATTTATTTGTTGGGATTTTTACCCCACCCTCCCCACAAAGCGGGCTCAGGGCGGCTTACAAGGGGCAAAGCCCATATAAAACAGGATAAAAGCAATAAAAACATTAGTAACAATTAGTCACAACAACAATAATATTCAATTGAAAACAGGATGGTCCCCCAAAATATACAGTGATGGTAAAACAGTTCTCTGGGGAAGATGTTGTCCTATAGCTGATCCCAAGCAAATAAGTCCAATAATATCGATCGCGCAAAATTGTGGCAGATCTTTCCAGGCCACCCTTAACCCCGATGTTGTCCACATCATTGGTGGTGGCGGTAGTGGCGGCCCCTATGTGAAAGCCTGGCGGAAGAGCTCCATCTTGCAAACCCTGTGGAACTGCATAAGATCCCGCAGGGCCCTGATCTCCTCCGGGAGCTCATTCCACCAGGTAGGGGCAGCCACCGAAAAGGACCTGGCCCTAGTCGCTGCAAGCCTTGCCTCCTGGGGACCTGGAACCACCAGGCGATGTTGCGCCCCGGACCGAAGTGCTCTTGGGGGTGTATGTGGGGCAAGGCGGTCCCTCAGGTAAGTCGGACCCTGGCCATATAGGGCTTTAAAGGTAAGTACCAGCACTTTGAAACAGATTCGGTATGCTATTGGCAGCCAGTGCAGCACTTTCAGCCCAGGCTGGATGTGCTCCCACTTGGGGAGACCCATCATCAGCCTGGCCGCTGCATTCTGCACTAGCTGCAGCTTCTGGATCTGCGCCAAAGGCATCCCCATGTAGAGAGCATTATAGTAGTCTAACCTCGAGGTGACCGTCGCGTGGATCACTGTAGCCAGGTCATCGCGGCCGAGGAAGGGAACCAACTGCCGAATCAGCCTAAGATGATAAAATGTCAATCTGGCAGTGGCTGCCACCTGGGCCTCCATATTTAAGGAGGGATCCAGGAGCACTCCCAAACTCCTAACCCCCGACACTGGCACCAACGGCGCCCCATCAAAGGTCGGGAGAGGGAGCCCCCGCCTTGGAGAAAAGAGGCAAGCCATTGAAGAGCAAGCCCCTTTATCCCCACGTCAGCGAGGCGGTGGGTCAGCAACTGGTTGTCAACCGTGTCAAACACGGCCAACAGATCTAACAACAACAGTGCTGCCACACCGCCTCGATCAAGATGCCTCCGAAGGTCATCAGTAAGGGCAACCAGCACTGTCTCCTTCCCGTGACCTGGAATGAAAGCCGGACTGGAATGAATCGAGGACAGAAGTGGCATCCAGAAAGCTCTGAAGCTGTGTCGCCACCGCCCTCTCAATCAATTTGCCCAATAGTTGGCCAATCCAGCCGGGTCCAGAGTTGGTTTTTTCAGGGGAGGACGGACCATCAACTCCTTGAGTGCCTCAGGGAACAGTCCCTCTAAGAGGGACTTGTTGATAATCTCCCTTACGGCACCTCGAAACCCCTCGTGCCCCACTCTAATGAGCCACAAAGCGGCACGTGGTTGGACGCATAGATACGAGCAGTCTGTCAACTTCCTTCAAACTGAGCAGGTCAAGACATTCTAAACCCTGTGAAGACATGCAAGGGGCCTCAAGTTCGCTCACTGTTTCAATTGTGGCAGGGAGATCATGGCGGAGCGTCAAGACTTTGTGAAATAGCTCGCAAAAGCCTCACAGCCAATATTATTAAAAAGGATATCATCTTATATTTAAAAGGATATTATAGCTTTGGAAAAAGTGCAGAAAAGGGCAACTTGAACGATAAAATGGTTGGAACACTTTCCCTATGAGGAAAGGTTAAAATGCTTGGGGCTCTTTAGCTTGGAGAAACAATGACTGAGGGGTGACATGATTGAGGTTTATAAGATTATGCATGGGATAGAGCAGGTAGAGAAAGAGGTACTTTTCTCCCTTTCTCACAATACAAGAACTCATGGGCACTCAATGAAATTGCTGAGCGGTCGGGTTAGAATGGATAAAAGGAAGTACTTCTTCACCCAAAGCGTGATTAACACATGGAATTCACTGCCACAGGAAGTGGTGGCGGCTACAAGCATGGACGGCTTCAAAAGGGAATTAGATAAGCATATGGAGCAGAGGTCCGTCAGTGGCTATTAGCCACAAGGTATAGATAGGGGCTCTGGGGCAAGTGATGCTCTGTCTTCTTGGTGCTTGGGGGGGTCAACAGTGGGAGGGCTTCTAATGTCCTGGTCCCACTGGTGGACCTCCTGATGGCACCTGGTATTTTTGGCCACTGTGTGACAGAGTGTTGGACTGGATGGGCCTTTGGCCTGATCCAACATTGGCGTCTCTTATGTTCTTATGTCATTAGTGTGATGCTTGAAACTACTTGGGATTTTGTTTTGTGGGGGGAGATCCACCGTTATCCATAGCAAACTGGCTTAGAATAAAATGCTTTCCAGTTGATGGTGTGCAGATAGGATTTCCCCACCCTGGTTTTTTGGGAAGGAAAGGAATATGTGTAAATTGATACTGGGTGTGAACTTAATTTAATTGCCTCTCTATTTCCTTCTAGGAGCCAGACTACAAAATCAAATAAGACAGATTCCCCTATAACTCAATATATTTAGAAGCTTGTCTATTGAGCCCTTCCTTTGTGTTGTGGGTGTGATGTTTAATGAATAACACTTGCTTCTGTATGCAACCATGGATTTATTGTAGCAGAGAGAAATCTTTACAAAAACGTATTTATTTATGCATTTATATCCCACCTTTCTGTTCAAAAAGAACATGCAAGGCAGCCTAATGAAACATCCTAATGTAATACAAACACCAAATGTTAGTAAAACAGTACCAGGTGTCAAGTTCTTGCATTATTCTTTTTTTTACCAGCTCAGTGTTTGTGTTAGGTAAATTGCAATTTTCTATAATGCACATCATTATTTTGTATAGTATAATGTAGGGGTGGCCAAACTGCAGCTCAGGAGCTGCATGCGGCTCTTTCACACAGTCTAATTTAATGTTAAAAAGCAAATTTGCATATTTTTCAATAAAAACATGAGTGTCTTGCGGCTCTCAAACATCTGACATTTATTCTGTGGCTGTTATGTTAAGCAAGTTTGGCCACCCCTGGTATAATGTGTACTATAATGTCAGTTGTGTTTTCTACCAGATATAAGATGAAATTGGTGAAGAGGGGTAGAAGATAATTTTTATCTTATTTATTCATTTGAAACATAGGTATGCCTCCTTTTGACCCAATCTAGGGTCCCTAATTCATATATCATCCTGCACAAATATATAACCACTTGTTCAGATTAATACTTATTTTACAGATTACAGTAATTTTAAATATTTTTGATAATACTATGACCCAGAAGCATTGATACTTGGACAGCATTTATTTGGGGATTAAATGACAGTAGTGTACAAATTCATGGTTTCCCCAAGTGGCTTTGTTTTTAATCAGGGGTCATTTTGTAGAAAAAGAGGTGCAGGAGCTCATTAGCATAACTTATTTGCATATGCCACACACGCCTGACATCACCAGAAGTGTGTCAGAAGGCAACACCCACCACTCAGGCTCCACTGGACTGTTTTGGATTGCTAGCTATTGGGGGGGGGGGGACGTGAAGATCTGTCCTTGCAGAGGAGGGAGAGCTTGTACCTGAATAAAACTTGGTCTTAAAGGTGCCACTGGAACAAAGCATTAGTTTAAAGCAACTAAACAAAGGATAAATCTTGCAGTTTTCCTTTCCTATGTGAAGTTACCCCTTCTAAGTCCACTGCAATTAATGTGTTTAGATGGAAGTAACTGCAGAGGACTGCACTGTGGATGCAATGCACTGTGGGTGAGCATGAAAGAACCTGGAACTTGGTCTCCCTTTCAGAATTCTTACCCAAATGGACTTGCCCATTTAGGGTGGGAAGGACAGAGTCATGTAAACAAGCATTGAGCGTCTTCTCTTTTCACTCTCCAACTGTGTTTTCCTTTACTGCTGATTGTTCAAAGAAAAGACATACATGTTAGAGGGGAGGAAGCTGATAAGGAACCAGTAGCAGGGTTAGGACCATGTCCTGCTGGGACCTTCTCAGACTGAGTATACTGGCATATCAAGTAGGATGGCACTAAAGGAGGAAGGGTTCACAAGGACTGTATGTAGGGGCAGAGGGAGGGATGGGCACAGCTGACACAGGGCAATGAAGTACAAAACCTCAGCAACTTAATTATTTTTCCCCCTGCAACTGCTTTCAGACACCTTCAGTGACAACTCTGGACAAATAATATAGGTTGAGCTAACATTTATTAATTTATAAACAGCTGAACTGCAATTTACTACAAGTTCCCTGGGTGTTAGTGTGGGTTCCCAGGATTTGGGCAGAACAACTTAGGCTCAAAGTTTGGAGAATAACAGCACTTTTCTTGGACTTGCACACCAAAATGTGCTGAAAGATGCTGTTCATCAGCACTGTTCCCCTACACTGGTCAGCACGTCAGTTCAGATGATGGTATTCAACACGGAGAGATTTCCCTCCCCAAGGTCCTTGGGCCAATCAGCCCACACTATCTTGTTGGACTAGCTCCCCCATTCACAGATGCCTCAGAGCCAGTTTGGTGTAGTGGTTAGGAGTGCAGACTCTAATCTGGGAGAACCGGGTTTGAGTCCCCACTCCTCCACATGAAGCCAGCTGGGTGACCTTGGGTCAGTCATAAAGTTCTTGCAGAGTTGTTTTCTCAAGGGCAGTTCTTGCGAGAGCTCTCTCAGCCCCACCTACCTCACAGGGTGTCTGTTGTGGGGAGGGGGAGGGAAAGGAGATTGTAAACTGCTCTGAGACTCCTTCAGGTAGTGAAGGGCAGTGTATAAACCCAATCTCTTCTTCTTCATTTACCAATCTAATTAAGTTGAAGCACCAAAGTCTATAGTCCATGCATAAGGTAGGCATCTTTCTCAACCGTTTTGTTATAACCTAACTTTTTTTTGCCGTCAAGTCACAGCTGACTTGCGGTGACCCCACAGGATGTTCAAGGCAAGAGACATTCAGAGGCGGTTTGTCATCGCCTGCCTTCGTGTCACGACCCTGGTATTCCGCGGAGGTCTCCCATCCAAATACTAGCCAGGGTTGACCCTGCTTAGCTTTTGAGATCTGACGAGATCAGCCTAGTCTAACTACTTCTGTTTAAAAAATATCCTCTTGAATAGTTCAGTTTTATTAAGTTTTAATTGGTAATTTATGACAGTGCTGAGTTATAGGAAACTAGTCATTAAATTCTGAGCCCTAGCCCTTAGGATGCACAGAAAAATCGCCTGAATATTGTATTTATTATTGATTTATCTTTTTCTGCTGAACTGTAACTAATGTAAATGAGTTAACAGATCCCAATCTTCTAGGCATACAAATGGTATGAACTTGGCCACCAACGGGGTCACTTTGCATCTGTCTGGCAGCGTTCTCTATACAATGTCAAGGGCATAAAGGCTCAGCCATGGTGGACAGCGAAAGAAACAGGTTATACAGAACTGGTCAAGGTAAGTCATGGTGCCTTCTTTACGATGTATCATTATCCTAAGTAGATACTAAGGATGTGGTCTTTTGAATGCTTACTTGGAAGAATGCTGTAGTTAATGTGCATAAGATCGTGGTGGTGGAAAGTACCATCAAGTTGTAGCTGACTTACAGCCACGCTGTAGGGTTTTCAAGGCAAGAGACATTCGAAGGTGGTTTGCCATTGCCTGCTTCCATGTGGTATTCCTTGGAGGTCTCCCATCCAAATACTAGCCAGGGCCGACCCTGCTTAGCTTCCGAGATCTGGCGAGATCAGGCTAGCCTGGCTATCATAAGATAAGACTACACTATATGTCTTTTCATTCCTTTAAGCTAGTACCTGGGATTCATTATGCAAAATTCTCCTTATTCATTCTAGAAATCATCACTGGAAGTTAAACTGATAATTGTTCAATCCTTGTTCATATTGTCTTACAACTGTGTATTAGAAGGAATGGATTGCAGAGTAGCAAACACAAAAAATTACATGCTAGCCCACTTGAGTTCGTCAGATGAAGATGACCTTAGTAACTCAGTAATTCACACTAATTACTGGGGGGGGGCTTAAATTGATGGATGTTGTAATCAGTAGAAGCAGGCTGATCCATTTTCCTTTGTGCTCTCCTAATTCTCAGAGGCTTCAATGGGAGGTTTAATTGCATGAGGTAGCCAACGTCAGGCCAGCTGAATAAATATAAAAATCAAACTACAGCTGAAGTAACTCCTCAGCGTTTCTATAGCACTTGAGATAGACAAGTAAATTATTTATAATTACCACTCTTACGGTATTCTTAAGGAACAATGTTGTGAAGCCTTAAGTGCAGGATCTGTTATTAAATGATGCATTTGAAGGAAATGCAAAGCTGCTTATCAGAATGTGGATTGGTGGGATTTCAAGTTTAAATCATGAATATTTACTTCAAGGTCCTTTGGAATCTGTTTTACTTATTCACTATTAGTATACCTTCATTTTCATTCAGGCTTTAAAAACAAACATTAGAAATTTTCTAAGTAAAATATATTTAAATGTTAATGCAATTACTATTGCCATGTCGGAAATCTTGATGCAAAGGTTATTTTGGTGGCAGCCATCAACACACTGTCTTGTAGGAAACCTCTTATTTAAAAAATAAATGAGACTTAAAGACCTATTCCATGTGTGGGAGAGTTCTCTCTCAATCCTGTCTCAGTTTGCTTTGGTTTGTCAAACAAGATAGAATTCATACATAGTTGCTGCCCTTTCTTGCTTGGCTCATTAAAAAATGCTCATTCTTCTTCACACAACTAGAAAGAGTGCAGATTTATTGGGACAAAAGAGGAGCCTCTGTCTTTCAAGAGGCTAATGCTTGTGCTCTATCTAGGCTTGTATTGGGGGAGATTTGGGAGGGCTTTCTGGGAGTGGGCAGGATGCCATGTGTGCCGTCCCCAACGTAATGACATCATTTCCGGGTGATGTCATTATGCTGGCGACGTTGTGCACAGTGTTCTGTTTTTTGGGCAAAACTCTGGGGTGTTTCCTTTCAAAACCATAGAGTTTGCCCAAAAATCAGAGTGTCACCGTGCAACATCCCCAGCACGATGACATCATCCAGAAGTGACGTCATCACATCAGGGACATTGTGCAGCAAAGTGGGGGAATCTCTGCTGGGACCTGGGGGCTGGCAACCCTTGCTCTGTCACTAGTTCTTGCGCAAGAAACATCCATGGTCAATCTATGCTCCCATGCAGCAAGAGATCATGTAATACGATTTTCTTCTGCCAGGGCTGACCCTGCTTAGCTTGCAAAATCTGACAAGATCAGGCTAGCCTTTGCTATCCAGGTCAGGGCATGTACTTATTCCATTTATATCCAGCCTTTCTTCAGCTGTTGAACTAAGACAATGAACATAAGGTCTCCTATCCAAACACTGAGCTAATTCATGTACTTCTACTTGAAAGTAAAAGAGAGGTGTATGTGTTACGTAATATCAAATATATGTAATTAAGAAGCTCTGACCTGGATAGGCCAGGCTAGCCCAATCTCATCGGATTGGAAGCTAAGCAGGGTCAGCCCCAGTTAGTATTTGAATGGGAGACCTCCAAGGAAGTCCAGGGTCACTATGCAGAGTCAGGCAAGGGCCAACCACCTCTGTTAGTCTCTTGCCTTGAAAACCCTACAGGTGTGAGTTGATGGCACTTTACACACCCATATGACCAGATGAGGCTCCCTTGGTCTATTAAGGTCAATATTTTTGTTTATTTATCAGATTTATATCCCGCTCCCTCTCTACCAAATGGGACTCGGGGCAGCTAACAGCATATAAAATACACCTGATATAAACAATACAAAATATACAATAAATAAACTTTAAAAATATAAAACTATTCAAATCTATCCCTATTAAAATCTATCCACTCTCAAGCAGAGTAGGATGCATGGATGGTGAAGACACAGCTGAAGCATACCAGCTGCCTGGTGGATCACAATCACCCAAAGACTGCTCCAAAAAGAGCAGCCTTGCATGCCCTGAGGAACCTAGGGAGGTCCTACAAGGCACGCACCTCTTCAGGCAGCTGGTTCCACAAGATGGGGGCCACTACCAAGAAGGCCCTCACCCTTGTTGACACAAAGCGGACAGCTGGTGGACCAGGGACCTTCAATAAATACCAAGATGAAGACCAGAGAAAACAGGGAGGATCATGCCGGGAGAGGCAGTCCTGGAGGTATGAGGGTCCCAGTCCATTTAGGACTTTAAAAGTAAGTATCAGCACTTTGAATTGGCACTGGAAACTAATTGGGAGCTGTAGGATATGTTTTATATGCACTAACCAGGACACTTTTGTCAGCAATCTGGCAGTTGTGTTCTGTACCACTTGCAGTTTCTGAAGCATCTTCAAAGGCAGTCCTGCATAGAGCGGGTTACAATAGTCCAGTCTCGAGGTGACTGTTGTATAAATTACTGTGGCAAGGTCCTCCCAAGATAGATAGGAAGCTAGTTTGTGGGCCAGGCATAGATGGTAAAATGCAATCTTTGTCACTGAGGATGCATATTTGTCCATGGAAAGCAAAGAATCAAACCATATCCTTAAACTCCTGACAGAGTCAACTATAGGAAATCAGACCCTATCAGGGGTTGATAGAAGTAACCACCTTCCCCAGCCACATGATCTATGTCTTAGATGGATTTAGCTTCAACCAACTCTCACCTAGCCATTTCACCGCTCCATCCAGGCAGGAGGCCGAGACCGGAATTCCAGCTACCGGTCGTTCCTTAAATAAAAAAAGAAGAACAGATTGGATTTATACCCTGCCCTTCACTCAAAGTCTCAGAGCAGCTTACAATCGCCTTCCCTTCCTCCCCCCACAACAGAAACCCTGTGAGGTAGGTGGAGAGAGCTCTGAGAGAACTGCTCTTGAGAGAACAGCTCTGAGAAAACTTGTGACTGACCCAAGGTCACCCAGAAATTGCATGTGGAGGAATGGGGAACCAAACCCAGTTCTCCAGATTAGAATCCACCACTCTTAACCTCTACACCAAACAAACTGGCTCTAGAGCTGAGTGGTTTTTATATTGATGGCACCTTTATCCACATTTCCTGACAGTCTCTGCCAGAGGGCACATATAGATGTTAAATAACACTGGGGAGAGAATCAATCCCTGTGGAATTCCACAGGTTAGGGCTCACAGTAACAGCCTATCTCCACCCATGATTACCCTCTGGGACTGACCCTAGAGGAATGAGGAGAACAAGCTCAAGACCATACCTCTCACACCTAAGGAGGCTAGATGGTTGACCAGGACCAAATGGTCTACTGTGTCAAAAGCAGCTGACAGATTCAACAGTGAACCCTAGTGGGGGGGGGGGTATAAATTTGATAAATAAATAAATAAATAGCACCACACTGCCTGAATCAAGGTGTAACCAGAGCTGTCTCAGTCCTGAACCCCAGCCAGAAGCCAGATTGGAAGGGATCTGGGGCAAATGTCCCATCCAGGAATTCCTGGAGCTGTTCAGCCACTGCTTGCTCAATCACTTTCCTCCAAAATGGAAGATTAGATAGTGGGCAGTCATTGGCTAGATCTCTCTCATCAAATGATGACTTTTTCAAGAGGGGTGTCACCACTGCCTCCTTGAGGTACCTAGAGAAAGAGCCTTGGGAGAGTGAGAGATTTATGTCTCCCAAGGCTCCTACCACTTCCCTAGAGGCTCTCACCAACCAGGAAGGGCAGAGATCCAAGGAGTAGGCCGAACAGCTGACAGGATTGCATACTCTGACTGGCAGCAGCTCTCCAGATTCTCAGGTGGAGGTCCCTTGCGTCACCTATTACCTGACCCTTTTGACTGGAGAGGCCAGGCACTGAACTTCTGCAAATCAAGCAGGTGCTCTACCACTGATCCATAGCCCATTTCTATTTTCAGCATAAATCTTTACGGTATTCTGGTTTTTTTCCTAATTGTTAAATATTACAGTAAATCAGATTTTTAAAAATCAAATGTTTCACAAAAGTTCTCTGATAATAAAGCATGAAAGTTCATAACACCAAATGTGCCTTTCCATATGCAGTAGTAGCCTTGTAATTAGCCTGATAATATTTGCTAACTACAAAAGAGGAGCTTAAGTGGGATTTACGGAACACCATGATGAAACAATACAGTGATATAGTACTAGAGGGAACGGAAGAATGTGTTCCTTGAGCAATACTGGCAACTGATTCTATCCATGCTGGTTTGTATTCATAACAGCATATGCTGCTGCTGATGCACATATATATTTTGTCTTAATTGGTGCAATGTTTTGGATCTCTATAGTAACTAACCCAGTTGGAAGCTTGCCTAAAGAATTAGAATTCTAACTTGATAAAACATTTTTTGGGGGGGGGGATTTGCAGTCTGTGTATTTTTCATGTTAATGTTCTATAAAATTATTTCAATATTTGAAAGTAATTCCAATAATGAACTGTGTTTTGCTGCAAGCAAAATGTGCCATAACATTCTCTTGAGAGTAGTAACAAGCTCAATAAGGACAGCTGTTTCATTAATTTCCAAGACATTTGTGCTTCTACTCATATTGTTTATTAAAACTGGGGGATTTGGGCAAGTTCTTTTTTTCACACAGTTCAAGTTGTGACTGGTTTGCTTCACAGTTTGCTTAAAAGGAACAGCAACCAATCCAATTTGGCAGCGTTGAACTTTAGTTTGTAACTTGAATTGCAGAAGATGTATTCTTACTCAGATCCTCTCCATTCATTGTTGAACCCAGGCCAGCTTAGAAGTTATCCAAAATCACCCAAGATCAGGCCAAAGCTGCACACGTGGGTATAACCCATTCATGTGTAAAGCAGAGCACTTAACAATACAAACGTTTTAATTTAAGTGGACAAAGAGCTGCACAAGTCAAGGCACTGAACCGTCCCTGCAACTCCCGTCTGCTTTCAGAGCCAAGCCAGGAGAGCCGTACCAGGGAGATAGACTGTAGGAATAAGAGTGGTAGGCATGGGGAAGGCTTGGCCAGTGTGCTCCTTGGGCCCTTTAAATCTCACCCCCAACTTGACTTCATATGTTAATGGAGAAGACCCATGTGTACAGACTCAGATATGCCACTGTGATGGGTAAAGTGTTTCTCAGTTCCATCTTCTGGAAGTTAATGGTGCTTGTTGTGGTCTTAATGGGGACTTTCTTTGAGAGAATAGAAGCCAAATCAGTGTATAAGAGGGTTTTTTCCCCTGTTGACCTGTTTACAACAGACCAGTGTCTGTAACTTGTGCTGTTAACAACCAGGGCCAACAACACATCCAGCCACTTTGGAGTACTTCTCAGCTGTCACATGTGTATGGATGTGCCTAGTGGCAGATTCTAGGGGCCACGGTGGCTTAGAGGTTAAGACGCTGAGCTGCAAACCGGAAGGTCTGTAGTTCGGCAGTTCAAGACCCTAGTGCCACATGATGGAGTGAGCTCCCGTCTCTGGCCCCAGCTCCTGCCAACCCAGCAGTTCAAAAGCAAGGAATTGCAGGTAGATAAATAGGTACTGCTTTGGTGGGAAGGTAACAGCGTTCCGTGCACCTCGGCATTTAGTCCTGCCAGCCACATGATCACAGAAATGTCTTCGGACAACGCTGCCTCTTCGGCTTGGAAACAGAGATAAGCACCATCCCCTAGAGTCGGACTCAACTAGCTTTTGAGCAAGGGAAACCTTTACCTTTAGTGGCAGATTTCCTTCCTCCACTTGGAAGTAGCAACTTGCCAAGATACTCCTGAAAATCCAGGAAGTTTTAGGAGCAATATGACTCTTTGGAATTAAAATGATTCAAGCTAAGCAATATTTTAAGGTATATGAAGCAGATTTTACAAGTGGATTTAACAATTTGTACAAGTGGATTTAATAATGTGTTTTTTGCCTAGTAATTTGCACCTAAATTATAGCTATAATTCATTTAGAAATACTATATTTGGTTTGAATCCTGATGAAGATTTTAACATGAAGTAACTCTGGAACTTTCTTTCTCCTTATTTTTTTTTTGTAGCTACCGCTCTATAGTCAAATATATACAGTAGAAATGAATCTTTATAGAAAGGATACCAGAATGTTTAGCTATGTATGTAATTTCCTCTAAGTACATATTATTTACTTTATTTAATATTGATAAGAACGAAGATGTGTAACCAGTTATTTAGGATGCCTAGTAGAAAAGATAACAGATGTTATGGACATGTGATAGATGAAAGGAAATATAGGGCATGTATACATTGTTGCTAAATGGATAACATATGGATAGGTAAAAATTAGGCAATTTAGAGATTTAGTTATGTATGAGAAATTTGAATAGAATGTATCAATATAATAAAAAGGAATTAAAATTATTCTAGAGTTAAATTCTTTAAATATTTGAATTAAAATTATTCTAGAGTTAAATTCTTTAAATATTTGTTTTTTAAAAAGCAGTTTCCAAATTTCATTTTTAAGACATATTTTAAAGAGGAAAGGTTCAATCAGGAGAGACTAGAATTCTATTTATTGATTTATTTCAGATTTTCTTAGTTGATACAGAAGAAGTTTACATTTAGTTCATAACTGTCATAAACCCACCCTGGTTCTATGTGTGCTTACATGCGTGTTGCGTGCATATAAAGCATTTTCCTCTTGTTTGTGCCACCACCACAAGTTATAAGATGTTTCCTGAGCATTGTGGTTACCTGTTTGGCTCTTAAGGTCATGGAACCTTCTTGAGCAAGATAGTAAAGGGGGCAGGGGCAAGCAAGAACCTGTGAGATACTCCCAGTATCTTGACAGGAGGCATGGCATGATTAACTCCGAGACGGAATCTGTAGAAATATATGGTACAGAAGCAAGTCATAACTGGGTCCAGAAACACTAGGACCATCAAGTAAACTGACTGGACAACAAAAATGGAAGGTAAGTAGCAGACTCAATGAAAGGTAATGAGAAGCAAAGATCTAAGAGAGGCTGCCAGCCAAGTTAGAAGGGGACAATTCTAGTATATAATAGCTGATCGACCTGCTGACACCCTTTTCGTGCTTCTTTGTCCAGGGAGCCTGGGGCTAGTAAAACCCAGGAAACAGTAGTCTCCGCTGTGCTTCATTCTAGGGCCTCTGATGATACTGGGGATGAATCCTGATAATAGGAACAAGTGGCCTTGCCCCCTCTTTGCCCTTCCCCATTGCAATTGTTACTGCATGGCTATAATCTAATTGAATTACAGTGCATCACAGTCCTTAAGAAAACTGCAGTTTCTTTGTGACATTTCAGGGAAGGCAATACTTTCCCCTAAACACAACTGTTTCCTAAAAAGGCAAATTGACATTCCCTTACTTGGTTCCACCAGCCTGTGATAGATGATTATTGATGCAAGTAGATAATTGACATTCTTTGTGTGCCTCATTAGGGATTTAGGGATCAGAAAAATATCTTTTTAAATTTTATTTGAATTCCCTTGAAAATGCTACGCCAGCAACTACATATTTCTTTTCCTAACAATGTTGGTTTGATATTTAGAAAGGATCCCAGTAGCATCATGCTAATATGATAACAAAGTCATTGGAAGTGATTGATTAATGTACATCCTCTATTTTCAGTTCTTAGTGGCAGTCTGGAGGTTAATTAGATAGTGCGAGTCAACTTATTAACATGCAATAGATATCTTTGTACACTTCTGGTAATTCACGCAAAGGATGCTACGCATGCTCTCAGTGAATGGCAGAACTTGTACAAGCCTATGTCCAAATTCAAGAAGAACTAGAATTCTGATATATTGCCCATTAGGGTTCAGCACAGAGAAGATAATAATTCTGTAGTAGTTAAAGTAGTGGTTGGATTAGGATTTCAGAGACCTGGGTTCAGATTCCCACACTGCCATGAAGCTTGCTGGGTAAACTTGTGTCGATCACACTTCCTCAGCCTAACCTACCTCACAGAGTTGTTGTAGGGATGAAATGCGGAAAGGAAAAACATATACCCTATAGTGAACTTTCTGGAGGAAGGATTGGGCTAAAAATGTACTGGATAGATCTCCATTTCCTTGACCATCTCTTCCTTTGGATGCTGTCAGATGTTGGAATGTTAGGTCTATATCCAAGTAACACATATGTATTACTTGGGGGAAATCATTGTGAAATGAAAGAAGTTTCCCATTAATTGTATGACTGTAGCCCATAAAGACAGGCTTTGAAAAAGATGTCTGTGTTGGGGGGAAAAATTCAAGATACAAATTATAAAGGTGCCATTTTGCTGATAAAATTTAGTTGTAAAATTAAGAGGGTTAAATCAGTTTAACAGAAGTAATTGGATAGAGATCCTCCATGTTAAGCTATCACAAATAAAACATGAGGATAGCAAATGCAACTTCTTCTTGTGTTAGCTTTGGCTGTGGGGATATGCCCCCTCAGGGAGAAGTGGGACATCATAATTGACTTCCATAGTCAGCAGAGACTCACCAGACACAATGTTGTTCCTTAATTGCCTCTTTACTGGATGTAGCAAAGTCCACACAGTGCAGTTCACTTCACCTTCCCTTTTCTGCCCCTTCAAACCTCAGGGGGCTGAGCTGTGCCTCTGCCTTGGGGCAGTTCTACCAGCCCTGTCCCAGACTGGTAGCCTTATCTTGCCCCGGGCTCCAGCCCTCCTTCAGGCTCTTCTTTCTTTCTTTCTTTCTTTCTTTCTTTCTTTCTTTCTTTCTTTCTTTCTTTCTTTCTTTCTTTCTTTCTTTCTTCTTCCTCAGCTTTACTTAGCCAGCTTGCATTCCTGACCCCCCCCCACTGTCCCTTCTGACACTGCCCTTTTAATCCATGGGGCTCCACCCCTGGTGGTCAAGCCCAGTACCATCCCTCCCATCTCAGAGTCTTGTTGCTCTCTTAACTTCTTCCTTGCCTTGCCCCACTCCAGCTGGGTCTTCTTTTGAGGTACCCTTCCTACCCTGGAGTGTCTGTTGCCTTTTGCCCAGTAAGTGGAACTTCCTCTGGTCTCCACTGCTGCCCTTGTGCCACAGGAGGAAATCATTGTTTTTCTTTAAGGAAGTCCAGTAATGCCAATGTTGTTGTTGTTCAGTCGCACAGTCAAGTCTTACTCTTCGCGATCCCATGGACCACATCATGCCAGGCCCTCCTGTCTTCCATCGTGCTCCATAGTTCGCTTAATTTCATGTTCGTTGCATCGATAACACTGTCTAACATCTCATCCTTTGCCGTCCCCTTCTTCTTTGACCTTCAATCTTTCCCAGCATCAGGGTCTTCTCCAATGAGTGCTCCCTTCTCATTTGGTGGCCAAAGTATTTGTAATGTCAGTATAAGCCATTAAACCTTGCAAATCATGAAACATAAGTGCAAACAGATTTTACAGAAGTTTCTCCCAGTTTCAGTTTGATACTTTAGCACCAAACTGGATGTTTTGGGCATATGCCCTAGAACAAGAGCTATACAGGGCAGCCCAGGACAGTGAGAACAGTACAGTTTGCATTAGTTGGTTCCACTATTGTCCTTAACTGCTGGGCAGAAAGATGGGAAGCCAGCATGGGATAAAGACCTACAGACCTATGACCTGAGGGGATCTGATGAGCATGTCTATAAAACTCCACCACCACCAGTGGAACTCTGCTTCCAATTTGACCTCACAAGACAGTCCAATTCAATGACCTTTGAAGTCATTCTAGCTTGGACTTTTATAACCTCAATAACCTCAGCAGGTCATGGCTTGTTTCCTGCCTTGTGCCATCACTTCTAAACTATTTCTGGCCAGTGCAGATATTTGCATTTGAAAGAACTTGGGTGACAGTTCCCACCAGCACTGTCACCACCCCCTATAGATGGGTGGTGGCACTGTGCTTCAGTGAATGCACGGATACTACATAGCTGTTAGTACTGAGCTGGAAAGAGTTGATTTGTTTTTGGACTTCTCTGGGTAGGAACTGAGCACCTTCCCCAAAGAATCATCCTTGTCACTATGCTAGCTTGCCAAAGACACACTTTTTTTGCTTGGATGCCCTTGGATATCACTAGTGTCACTGAACAATCAATGTAATCTGCTATGCAGACTAATCCAATTACATAAACATCAGTTTGGCTGTAGCTCTCTTGGGAAGAAACCCTTCCAGTGAGGATGGATAAACCTGTTTCTGGCTTTGTTCCAGCAGTTTCACTGACAAATCTCTCAAACGTGTTAGGTATAGATGTGAATGGTTGCCAGAAAAGTCATAAGCTTTGCCCTTCTCCCCTTCTGATCCAGCAGGACAGTACTAGGCAGTTTGCTTCTTGAAAAATCAATTAGTATGGTGAACTGGTTAGAGCTTTGGTCTAAGATTGGGGGGAAATCCCCACTCAGCTTGGATACTCATTTGCTGACCTTGAAATCATTGTCTCTCAGCCTAATCTGTTGTTGTAAGGATAAAAGCAATTAAGAAATTAAGCAAAGAAATTAAACAAACTCTGAAGCACGACGGAAGACAGGAGGACCTGGCGTGATGTGGTCCATGGGGTTGCGAAGAGTCGGACTCGACTGTGTGACTGAACAACAACAACAACAACAAGGATAAAAGAGGAGCAGAACTGTGTATACCACCGTAGGCTCCTTGGAGAAAGGGGAGGGGGAATGTGGTAGACTCATAGAAGTACAAAACTGAAGGTGTTCCCTATTCCCCACCTGCTGCTTGAGATGCCTGTGGGAGCAGCTCTTCCTAGTCTCAGTCTTCAGGTGCTGCCATGTGGACAAGCAAGGCCATTTTATAATGGGCCCCTGATGGCACACCCTCCCCAAAGGGACCCACCAAGCCACTTCATTGTTCTGCTTTAGGAAAATCACGAAGGATGCTTTATTATTACTTCATTATTATTAGACTTATTAATGAAGTCTTTTGATGTGGAACAATTTTTGGGAGCTGGACTTTTCAGATCTACGAGCTGCTATTATTGCACCATTTGATTGTTTTAAAGGATCTTTTGTACATCACTTTGTACAGGAAAGTCAATTTATGTAATTACATGGGGAAAGTAATGCCATTAGTTTCTGCAACACATAGTCTCTGTAGAAAAATGAATCTGGAGTATGCACCTGATTTATATTCTCATATCCATCTTGGTGTGTCCTTGAAGCATACATAATCTTCGATGTACAGGAAAATCATCTTCTTCAACACCAACTAAAAGGCTGGAGTGGGTGGGCTGGAAAAAATCTGAAGGTTTCATGCATCTCTTCAGAGATAAAATATATTCCACACATTGTGCTTGTTTGAACTCTAAAACGTTAAGACTGTAAAATGAGCCCTGCTGGATCAGGTACATCTAGCCCAGCAGGCCCAGTGGTCTATCGCATGCCCTGGGAAAAAGCCTCCAAGAAGGGCACAAAGGCCAAAGCCTCACGTTGATGTTGTGCCCCATAACTAGCAGTCAGAGTTTTGCTGTCATTTAAACTGAGCTGCAAGAGGAATCATCCTCAGCTGAGGCAGTGTGGAGCTCGACTCCCACCGCCCCAGGTGATCCTCTCTTGCTGTTTTGAGCTTTCTTGCACCTCCAGGGTGGTGGGAGCTGCAACAGGAGCCAGCTCCAGCTAAGGCAGTGTGGAGTTCTCAGCTCCCACTGCCCTGGCTGATCCTGGGCTAGTTCCTCTTGCAGCTCAGTTCTCCGTTATACCCTATGGTGACCAATGGTCCCCACAGGGTATAATGGAGCTGAAAAGATTCTGGTTTCCTGAATATTTCCCAAATAATATTGTTATGGATTCAGGAATATCAGAAAATATCAATATTTTTCAGGTTCAATTGATACCAATTTTTTTTTTGGTTCAGTGTACCCGAAACAAAAATAATACTCCCCCCCCTGCTTACCCTAGTTAATAACTATTGATAAATCTTTCATCCTAGAAAGTCTTAGTTCCCATTTAAAGCAGTCTAAGCTAGTAGCCATCACTATATCTTGTGGCAGTGAATTTTGTAAGTTAATTATAAATGGTGAGAAGCAGGTTTGTTTGTTTCTTTGTCTGTCATAAATCTACTGCCCATCAACTTTTTTGGGTGCCCTTGGATTTTAGCAGTAGGGGAGGAGGAGCAAAAATATTCTGTGTGCACTTTCTCTGCCCCAAGCATCATTTTATAAACCCCCAATTGAACTATTGTGGAGATCTACTTGTTTTTGAGCATTCTGGTGTGCTATGACTGAAAAGATCAATACTCTTGTTAGCTCATGGCATGAAATGATTGGGCTGAGCACTCCTTTGGCTAATCAAGAGCAAATTAAAGTGGAGGCCAATCTGGCAGGTGGCTAGGGGATGATTGGAATGTTTGTGTTACAAAGGTAATTGAAGCTGAGAAACTGCATGGAGTTGATTTTCATGTTTGTTTTTTAAAGCTCCAAATGAGTGGAAATGGAAAATGCAGAACCTTGTTAATCATGATGAATGCTTTTGATACTGCTGTTGAGCTTGTTAAAAGGCAGAACCATGAAAATGTACTTTAAATTCTATCAGAACAGAGAATGCTTTTGAATTCTTTGCTTCTTCAGTCCTTAGAAAGAAACTGGAAAATGATTCGGGATGAAGGGCTTGCTGTGATGGATAAGGGGAAAGGACTCTTCCTCCCTGAAGAAGAGAACTTGCGGGAGAAAGGTGACTGGAGCCAGTTCACCCTCTGGCAGCAAGGTACATAAGCTCACATGTTCCCTTTTCTCCTGCCACCAAGTTGCCATACTTCAATTGCAACAAAGGGAAATAACTGTGATTTTAATTAGGGTTGGACAAATATTTCTTTTTGTTTCCATATTTTGTCCTCCAGTTTTCAGTGCCAGTATTAAACATGTGTTTGTCAAAGGCACAGATATAGAATGGGAGGGACTTGGCTTGACAGCAGCACACGTGAAAGGGATCTAGGTGTTCTGGTTGATCACAAGCTAAACATGAGCCTGCAGTGCAATGTGGCTGTGAAGAAACCTAATGCAATCTTAGGGTGCATTAACAGAAGCATTGTGTCCAGATCAAGGGAGGTAGTAGTTCTGCTCTATTCCGCTATGGTCAGGCCTCACCTGGAGTACTGTGTCCAGTTTTGGGCACCACCTTTTAGGAAGGATGTTGACAAGCTTGAGCGTGTCCAGAAGAGGGCAACCAGGATGGTGAGAGGGTTGGAATCCAAGTCTTATGAGGAAAGGCTGAAAGAGTTGGGTATGTTTAACCTGGGAAAGAGAATTCTGAGAGGGGACATGATTGCAGTCTTCAAGTATTTGAAGGGCTGTCATGTAGAAGATGGAGCAGATCTATTCTTTCTTGCTCCGGATTGCAAGACTAGATCTAATGGGTGGAAATTACAAAGGAGTCGTTACTGGCTAAATATCAGGAGAAACTTCCTAACTGTAAGAGTGGTTGAGCAGTGGTTGAGCAGTTGAACAGTCTGCCTCAGGAGGTGGTGGATGCTCCTTTACTGGACGTTTTCAAGCGGAGGCTGGACGATCATCTTTTGGGTATGTTGTAGGTATGTAGCTATGCTCCTGCAGAGTGTAGGGGGTTGGACTAGATGACCTGCAAGGTCCATTCCAACTCTAACATTCTATGATTCTATGTTGTATTTATACAGTATTTATATGTTAAAAATAACCCTTGGTGTCAGGATCTAGAAAATGATGCCAAGATAAAGAGTCACAGGCTCTATTCACATAAGGGAAAAACAAAATCAGAACAGGGAATTTTTTAGTCAAACGAGGAGGGCAGGGGCCAGGGTTGCCAAGTACTTACCGCAATCCGGCGGGGGACAAATGCTCCCCGGCCGGAACATTTCTCCTTGTAGCGCACCATGCCGTCGCCAGGAAATGACACTGGGTGAAGCTCTGGCAATGGGGCTGAAAACCTGATGGTATCATCGAGTTTCTGGCCCCATTGCCAGAGCGTCGCCCGGCGTCACTTCCTGGCGACAGCATGGTGCGGCACATCTGTTGTCCCTGCAGGAATGATCCTGCGAAGACGTCTTCGTCCCCCGCCGAATCACGGTAAGTACTTGGGAAGCCTGGCAGGGGCATCAAACAACAGTAGAGAAATTCTGGGAAAGCCAAAAAGGTGCAGAGGAAAATATTTAATAAAAACGTCTTGTGTATAGTTCTTGAAGCATTTTGAAATCATCTGGGGAATTTATAAAAATCCTGATTATATAATCAGTAAGGGTTGAGCAAAAACTTGAAATAATAAAACACTGACATGGAAAAAAACATTTAAAACCATGAAGCTCCCAATATAATCTATAGAAATCATAATTACAACTAACTCCCCTGTATCCTGAACATATATGATAGAACAGTAGCATAACTTATATGGCAAGCCACTTTCTCAAAGCTGGAGAAAATAATGACATGCTTATCTGCAAGACAGAAGACTCCCTATCCCTAATCCCAGGTGGAATAGACTACAAAATATAACATGGTTATCTAGGTGGAGGAGTGATAGGCCCCAAAAGTTTGTATGAGAGTGTGAAATAATTCTTTCTGTATTACACCTGCTGTCTGCTTGTGATCTAGATTCAGTCTCCATGGAGGTGGTAGTTGGGATTTCCTGCATCATGGCAAGAGAAGGCAAGCAGAAGTAAATGACCATTTAGTAACCCCCACCCCTGTGATTTTTGAATGATTCTGTGTTCAAAACGTAAATTTACATGCTTTATACAGAATCGTATTTCATTTGTGGACTCATGCGCTTCTCCTTGGAAGGCTTGTAACTTGCTTTATATTTAGCAAAGTGAATGATAAGGTTGCCTAAGGAAAAATGAGCTGGCAAAAAAAGAGATATCTTCATGTCACTAACCAGGTGCAATTATGTAATTCAGAATTAATATGAGCCACAGTGTTAGCAATATTGTGAGATAGGGCCAGCTGGCTGTGGGCTAGCTATGAAATAGGAGCCCTAAATGCTTGAATTGCTTTGCAATAGGATAGAAGTGGGAGCACCAAACCGCTGGAAAAGATTCAATTTGCTTAGTGGCAGAGAGGTAAATCTCACCAATCTCCATTTGTTACCACAGCTACATTTTGCATAGGCAGTTGTACTCTGGATCAGCACCGGAGCTCTTTTCGGGATTTTCATGGGGTGGGAAGATCATGGTGACAAGTTCCACCCCCAGCCTCTTTGGGGTGCCTCCGCATGGGTGTGTAGAAACATGCCCTTGCCATGGCAGCAGCCAGACGCACAGGAGAGGGGAGGGAATGGCATCCATACCATCTGTTTTTACCCTGTGCCACTGTTCCCACTCCCTGCTCCTCCCCCTTTTCCCATCATGCCGGTGCAAAACATCAGGCATGACATCAATAACATGCCACTGCCAGTCCCTTTCCCTTTCCCTCTCACTTTCCCTTTCCTTAGTCCTGACCTGGGAAACCCAGGATAGCCAGATCCTGTCAGATTATGGAAGCTAAGCAGGGTCGGCCCTGGTCAGTATTTGGAAGGGAGACCTCCAAGGAATACCAGGATTGTGATGCGGAGGCAGACAATGGCAAACCACCTCTGAAATGTCTTTTGCCTTAAAAAGTTCAGCTTGCCAGCTAGAGGTGCATAATACTAAAGAACTAGAACTTCTGGCTGCCAGACAATCTTAGGATCTCCTGTCTATACTACACACACTGCCATATGATAATTACTATTATTCCCTTTCCTTGGGGAGACACACTATAATACTACAGCACAGATTGGCAGGGAAAGGGAGGAAAGCCCTTTAAGGAGCTGGTGTGTGTGTGTAGCCCTGTGCTTGGTAGGAGTTGAGGAGGTAGGCAGGCTCCATCTATAGTAACACACAGGGGAAAAGACAAGATTGCTCTTTGCCTTCTCTGACAACTTAGACACCAGGATCAATTTTTTTAAGGTGCTGAGGCAGCTGGGCATGTAGCTTTTTGACTAGTTGTTATATTACGTATCTAACCATTTCTGAATTTTCAAAGAGTCTGAATGGAGAACTTTATGTTTT
Source organism: Gekko japonicus (assembly GCF_001447785.1). Classification (NCBI taxonomy): domain Eukaryota; kingdom Metazoa; phylum Chordata; class Lepidosauria; order Squamata; family Gekkonidae; genus Gekko; species Gekko japonicus. Next base: position 199,223 of record NW_015168693.1, read on the forward strand.
TTGTTTGTGTGTTTGATCTTTTGTGGTTGTACTTGGAATATACATGACCAGTGCCTATGCTGTCCCCCCCTCCCCTTCTAGGAAGAAAAAATGACAATGCCTGTAAGAGTGTTCCCAAAACATGTGGATTATTGGAACGGTTTCCAGAGGCCACTGGATGCAGAAGAGGACAGGTATTTACTGATCTATAGTAAATTTGAACCGATAGATTTTTCCCTGGAAAATGCTGATATGAATCAACCATGAGCTTGTTCATTCCCATTTTACCTTTGCTGAGAGTTTATGAATGGTTCTGAATAGGATTTACTGTGTAACAGTGCAGTAGTAATGTAAGTCTTTAAATGCAGTTCAGGCTGTCAAAAACAAGCAAGATCTCATCAGATCTCAGAAGCTAAGCAGGGTCAACTCTGGCAAGTGTTTGGATGGGACACCTCCTTGAAATACCAGCAGTCCAGAGGACAGGGGCAGGCTTTATTCAGCCACCTCTCTGAATATCCTCCCAGCCCACAGGAAGGGTCAGTCACCAGAGGTCGCCATGACTTCCAAGTGCACACACACTCACACAAAATGCCGAAAACTATATTTATTTGATTTGTATCCAGCTCCTTTTCTCACAAGCAGAGATCAGGCTTAAAATGCTGATTGTGTCTGCTCAAAGAGTGCTCGGGTTCATGCACATGTTTCCTTCAAGCCTTTGAACTTTTATTTACAAATGTGGGATAGTGTGAATAATATGTTTCAGTATGGAGATACATAATTTATTCAGATGACTGAAAACATGCCAAAAAAACAATCCCACCCCTACTTACCTTTAGATGTGACTTGTTTGTTTGGATGCTGAAGTTAGTTGTGAGCCACAGGAGGGAGCGTGTCTGTCATCATTCACCAGAGAAAATATAAATTGCTTTTAGCTGAATCTCATCAGATCTCAGAAGCTAAGCAGGGTCAGCCCTGGTTTGCACTTGGATGGGAGACCACCAAGGAATTCCAGGGTCACTGCACAGAGGCAGGCAATGGCAAACCACTTCTGAACATCTCTTGCCTTGAAAACCCTACAGGGTTGCCATAAGTCAGCTGCCACTTGATGGCAGAAAGAAAGAAAGAAAGAAAGAAAGAAAGAAAGAAAGAAAGAAAGAAAGAAAGAAAGAAAGAAAGAAAGAAAGAAAGAAAGAAAAGGAAAGGGACCTGTAATTAAGACTGTCATTGTCTATTCTGGAATAGTTCAGATGTCTTCTCACCAGTGACACTGGCTTGAAGTCTGTAACTAAGAACCGCTGATACAAAACAACATTAAAAGACTGGTTTGTCATATGAGATGGTCCTAACGTAATCTTCTATTCTCTTCTGAAGGCTAGAAAAGTGACCTGGTTCTAAAACAAACTGATACTTCTCTTTGCAGATCAAGTATTCTGTCATGCATCCAGGGACTCATGTCTGGCCTCACACAGGGCCTACTAACTGTAGGCTGAGAATGCATTTAGGTCTGGTGATTCCAAAAGAAGGCTGCAGGATTCGATGTGCTGACAAAACCAGGTAATGTTTCCATACCTTTCCTCCAGGATTTAGCATTAGCACATTTAAAGTACAGTGAGTGCCGAGGGGAAAAGCACAGCAAGTAGAACTGGGGCAGATCTTCTGATGTATCTGGTATGCTAGTTTGAGAAGTGGGATGCTAGATTAGATGGACTTTTGGTCTGGTTCAGGAAAGCTGAATCTCTACTGAAGGGTAGAGACAGGATTTTTTTTTCTATGAGTGGTGTTGGAAGTTCCAGGTGCAATGTCCCTGTGTCTCAGACCTCCAGACTTCGTGGCAAGAGAGACTGGATAGCTAGATAGGCACACTGACCTTTCTTACTATGTTTACTCTTCTGCCACTGTCCCCTTTGAAATGAAGATGGTGTTCTGAGGAACAATTTCCCTTCCTTCCATTCTCTCTCAGATGCAGACAACATGCGGTGCTCTCGTGGAACCATAAGGCAGATGGCCCTCTTGCCATCTGCTTCCATCTTTTAGCTGGTACGTTAGTACTCTATCCTGCCTCTGCCAAAATGTACTTCTCATATAAAGAGAGAAGTATTTCTCTGCTAAATTTGCAACGTGGGAGAGTATGTAATGTGGCTCTGTGTAGCTTTGAAAGCTGGGTGACCAGGTAAAGTAACGCTGCTGCGTTTGTAGCTTTATTCAAGCACTCTGCTAAGTAGTGGTAACTGGACTAACCACACCAGTTAACCCAATAGGTGGCACTTATCCAGCTGTCTTACAGGATCAAGAGTCTCCCTGTACCATATGGGTATGCCAATAGCATACATAGTTGAGAAACCCAATTTTGTTAAAGCCCTTTCCCAGAAGCATAAGGAAAATATCCATGCAGGTCATGATTCAGTTTGATTAAAAAGTGCCATCATGAAAACAGATATCCTGGACCAGTTCAAGAAATACTACCACCCAGGGCTTTTGGGGGGGTGGGGGGTGCTGGAACTCTCAAGAGGGAAATGAAGTTTTCAATCTGTATACTGAAAACTCATGAACTTTTGAACATTTTGAAAAGAATTTTGTCAAAGAGGTCGTGGTGAAACAGGGACCCACCCTCAGCCCTGGGAGACTGAGCAGCCATTCTGTGGCTTGCAAGCCCCTATTTTTGCCTTCCCACCCTGCCTGGTGGGGCTATTTCCCTACGTTACACGCTGCCACCACTCACTGGATTTACACTGCCTTCCTAGAAGGGCAGTGAGACCCCTCTGGCTGATTCCCCAACCTTGGGAAGTTGGTACCACTCTCTTTGGGTACCCCCGGGAGAGTTGGCAACCCCTCCAATTTGGGCCCATTTGTGTCCCCTAGCCTCCCTTTGCCTCTGGTAACGTGCTGAGCGGGGAGGACTAAGTGGTCAAGGCACACCAGGTCTTATTTAACTCAAAAAAGGTTTATTTTAACTATGTACAAGTTAAGTGCAGAAAATAAACAAGAGTACATTAACACAACCTGGGCAGAAAATAAATACAATTTAAAACCCTATAGGGTTTTCCACTCTCTTTGGGTACCCCCGGGAGAGTTGGCAACCCCTCCAATTTGGGCCCATTTGTGTCCCCTAGCCTCCCTTTGCCTCTGGTAACGTGCTGAGCGGGGAGGACTAAGTGGTCAAGGCACACCAGGTCTTATTTAACTCAAAAAAGGTTTATTTTAACTATGTACAAGTTAAGTGCAGAAAATAAACAAGAGTACATTAACACAACCTGGGCAGAAAATAAATAGAATTTAAAACCCTATAGGTTTTTCCACTCTCTTTGGGTACCCCCGGGAGAGTTGGCAACCCCTCCAATTTGGGCCCATTTGTGTCCCCTAGCCTCCCTTTGCCTCTGGTAACGTGCTGAGCGGGGAGGACTAAGTGGTCAAGGCACACCAGGTCTTATTTAACTCAAAAAAGGTTTATTTTAACTATGTACAAGTTAAGTGCAGAAAATAAACAAGAGTACATTAACACAACCTGGGCAGAAAATAAATACAATTTAAAACATCATTCCTCTGTCCCCTACGCACCCTCACTATCTCTGGAGGTTGTGGAGAAACCCCAGCCCTTCAACTGACTGGTCACTGGTACTGTTACGCTCCTGACTGTCCACCACGGTTTATAGTGGCCTGGATGCCCTGGAGTTTGAGGCAACAGGAGCCCCCACCTGTCCACTCCTTTGAAGCTGCCGTTCAAGCTGAGCCCAAAGGCTGAAGACCAGGCTGAACTCCCCCCTCAGGAGCCAAAGCCTTTATCTCCCTGACTCCGCCCCTGGGGTGTGTCCAAATTTTCCCACTCTGTTCCCTACAGCTTCTGGGAACTGTAGGCAGGGAGGTATGGCAGCTCCATAGTTCCCTATGGAGTACCTCCCCGCTCCTAAGGACTACCAGGCTGGGATCCATTTTAAGGTACTGCTGCCTCTGTCTGAGTAGACAAAATACTGACCTTAAAATTTTAGTAGTAGGAGATACTACATTCCATCTTTGGGCATAAGCAATATATTAAAATTGCATGTGCAGATCCAGAAACTTTTCTAGTTTTGTTACTGCCGAATGCCTTTTCCTTTATTTTGTTCCTTGGAACAATCTACTGAGATACTTAAAATTCGATACTCCATCTGTTACCAAAGACATAACCCTCTTAGTTGTGTTGTTGTTCATAGAAAAGGGTTGTTGCTTAAAATGTTTTTAGTGTATGTCCTAGACCAGTTTGTGTAAGCGAGCTCATGACTGATAATTCATTTCACTTTATTGATCAACCGAACAAGGTTCAACCACTCTGAAGACCATACCCATCAGCGTATAAGAATATGGAGAAAGATTACTCTGTATAATCTCTTATGCCAAAATATGGCAGCATTTTGAGAGCCTAAATATAGCTTTCAGAATAAATTAAGCAAATTTTATAAAGTTCTTGTGCAGATTATGATCTGTGTTAATTTGTTATGCTGCAGCCGGAAAGGGGGAATATTAGTGTAGGATTCCAGATTTTGTGGGGGAGCAGTGTAGAATGCCTGCTGCCCCATGTGGACACAATTGGTGTGGTGTCAAGTACAGTGGGTGGGAAGCCAAACTCAGGTGGTGTCCAGAACTTTTCATCCTCTTCCCCTCCCCCCCCAAACCAGTAGTTGTGATAAATATGACACCAGAAGCAGAACCAGTGGTAAAACTACCCCTCACTTATCCATCTTCAAGGCTGTCTTTACCAGCACCATCATTGCACCCAGTCATCAGCTCTACCTTTGCTTGAACATCAGCCTCCTTCTTCCAAATTCCACAATCCTCTTTTTGATGGGTTACTGCTAATCCTTCAAACTTCTCTCACAATGCCAAATAGCTGCTTTGTTTTTGTCACAATTTTTTTTTTTTTTTTAGTATTTTGTGTGTGTCTGTGTGCATGCCTGGAACTCATGGCTGACTCCTGGCGACCCCTCATGGGGCTGGGAGGCAAGGACATTCAGAGAGGTGGCTTGCTGCCTGCCTTTGTGTTACAGCCCTGGTATTCCTTGGAGGTCTCCCTTCCAAGTACTTGCCAGGGTCAGCCCTGCTTAGCTTCCAAGATCTGACGAGATCAGGCCTGCCTGGGCTATCTAGGTCAGGGCTGTTTTCCTAACAAATCTTTATTTATTTAGATTTATATCCCACCCTCCCCTTAACAGGCTCAGGACGGGTTCCAACAGTATAAATATAATACAACAATGTAATATACAATACAATTAAAACCAAGTTAAAACACAATATAAAATAAGATATCTTGACAACCTAAACAATCATTTCCATATATTTCTCCTTTTATTTTGGCCAAAGGCAGTCCACCTCCCTTGGCTGTGGATGCTAATATATTGCAAATTCCACACTTCTTGACACCTGCACTGCTTATTTAGATAGAACAGGGGAGAGGCCGGCCTTGATGAAACCCTTTGCTGTTCTAGCAAAATTGCTTTCTAGCCTCCAAGATTGTTCAATAATTGGTGTGGAGCGTGGCAAGGGTGCCTTATAAGCTCTTACGTTCAACAGTCGAGCTCTACCAGTTCAAGCCCCCTGTTCACAGGTAGTTTTTAAGTAATGCTGTGCCACCTTATTAGTTGTAACTCAAGAGTAAAATATTCAGCTCATAAAATAAGTTTCCCTGAAAAACTAAATTTAGTCTGACAGGTACTTTGAATGCACTTGTGAATTAACCAACAAATCTATTCAATTTGCCCTGACACATTTGAACAATTTTATTAATTTAGGCTTTTAGAAGCCTGACGTTCCTTTCCTGATCTTTTATGTTTTGAGCTGGAAATCTCATCCTGGACATCTAACGCTGTCATATGTATCCCCTCCCCCACAATATTTTCAGGCAAGGCTTTATATTGCTTCCAGCCTGCGAATCCTATGGAGGCTATTAAAATTGTATGCTTATAGAAACATAGTTAGAGGTGGTTGGGAAAAAATAACACATCTGCCAATCATCTTCTGCACATGTCATAAAAAGACATTTTCAGGGGAAATGGAAAAACCATCATAGTTGATAACTTTGCAGTATTTTGAGGACAGGCAATTTTCAGAGATTAATAATGAGGCAGTTTTGGGACACCTGCCAGTGCATGCTTCATTTAAATACTGCGGCACACGTGTCAATGCTGTAAGTAAAGGTAAAGGTTTCCCTTGTTCGAAAGCCGGTCGAATCCGACTCTAGGGTGCGGTGTTCATCTCCCTTTCCAAGCCGAAGAGCCAGCGCTGTCCGAAGATGTTTTCATGGTCATATGGCTGGCATGACTAGATGCCAAGGTGCACGGAACGCTGTTACCTTCCCACTGAAGTGGTACCTATTTATCTACTTGCAATTTCTCGCTTTCGAATGGCTAGGTTGGCAGGAGCTGGGACCAGAGACGGGAGCTTACTCCATCATGCGGCACTCAGGTCTCGAACTGCTGAACTACCATAGTCATTAGCTAATCACAGCCAAGAATGTATGCACCTCATCTTATCAGATACATAGAGCTTAGGAGCTGTGCGGGAGAGCAGGTGCTGGAGGGGAGACTATGTTGCTCCAAGAGCTGCTAAGGAGTTGGGAAGCTTTTTTCCTTCCCAGTCACTATGATTACTTTAGGGTAGATGGTGGTGAATGAAAGGTGGTACCATTAGCTGTTCTGACCACCTATATGGCAGCTGGGAGTTTTAGCGGTCACATTTAAGCATTCCTTTTAAATGCTTTCCCTCCATTGGAAATAATGGAGGAGGGGGAACCTTCTTTTGGGGCTCATAGAATTGGACCATCTGGTCCAATCTTTTTGAAACTTGGGTTGTTGTTTTTTAGGAGAGGCACCACCAGCTATGCTGAAAATTTGGTGCCTCTACCTCAAAAAACAGCCCCCCCCCCGAGCCGCACATACCCATGAACTGATTCTCGATCATACTATGGGAACCAGTCTCCATAGAGTATAATGGAGCTCCCAGCAGCCATCCCCCCCACTTTCTGACATCCCTGAAGCAGGGGGAGGGGCTCTAAACCAGGAGATCCCCTTCCCCCAATCTCTGATAGGGCTAATAAGGAGCACTCTGTCAGACTCCTGGTCAAGAGACTTCCAACAGTACTCTCTTTGGCAGTGATTTGTTTATTGAGATATCACCATGATCCAGGTCAGAACAGTACTGTGTCAGAACTGAGGTTTTTGGCGGTAACCTCCACAGATATAGAAAATTCAAATGTAGCCCCCCCTCCCGAGTTCATCCAACCGTTTCAGCCATCCCACCTAAGCTGTTAGCATCTACGCCCCTTATAAGTTCCCAGTCCTGTTATCTAAGACAGCGAGGCCAGCACGGAGTTTGCTTCAAGGCTGTCTCCGTGGAGAGGATTGTCTTGGAGTTATGAGTTATGATAGCTGCTACAATTCTGCCACTCTCACACACGCACACACACCCCTCAGGAATTTCCCTTCCCCCCATAACTATGGCAAACAAAGCAGAGTTTGACACACTCCTGCTTTGGATCCTGGGTTACGATGGAATCTCTGTAACCTCATAGTAGTGAATGTTAGGCTGAGCCCTGGGGAATTTCCACCTTAGAAGGAAAAGGATGAGAGAAGGGAGTGTGTGAATCGTGCATCCTGCTCCCACTTGTTAAAGCAATCAGTAGTATTGCAGTGATCTGAGCAAGTGAGCAGCAATCACTCTGCAGCAGATAAATTAGTACAGCACTATGTACAAGCTCTTCTGCCAACCTAGCAGTTCGAAAGCAAGAAATTGCAAGTAGATAAATAGGTACCACTTCAGTGGGAAGGTAACAGCGTTCCGTGCACCTTGGTGTTTAGTCATGCCGTCCACATGACCACGGAAATGTCTTCGGACAGCACTGGCTCTTCAGATTTGAAACGGAGATGAGCACCGCAACCCTAGAGTCGGATTCGACTGGCTTTCGAGCAAGGGAACCTTTACCTTTACCTTTATGTACAAGCTAGACTCTGAAGGCCTCGGTCTGCACCTAATCCGAGGTGTATGTAAACCACTGAATTTGTTTTTAGAACTTGTCACCCAGTATGTATTAGCATGATTTCAGCATGCATTTGGAATGAAAAATATGTACACTCACCAGGACTAGAAGTATTGCCTGTTCAAGGCTGCGCTAAAAGAGATATTCTTATATGAATAAAGCTTACAGCTATTAGGTTGGTGGTCGTGAGGCTGTGCTTTTCCTTGAATTCTTATATTTTTGATTACTTTAGAGAAGAGAATCTTTAACATCATGTTGCATAAAGCTGCACAGATCTATCATCACATTTTTATCCCACCCTTCCTCCAAGAAGTTAAGGGTAGCAGACAAGTCTCTCTCCTCTTCCATTTTGTCTTCAGAACCACTCTATAAGATAGGTTGTACTTACCCAGTGACCTCCATGGATAGAATTGCCAGAAGTGGCCTAGCAGCCAGCAGGATGTGGGGGAGGCAGGGACGGGCCCATAGCTACAATGGGGCCTCCCAGGGCCCAGCCCCCCAACTTCCTCCCAAAGCCCCATGACTCCCTATCCACTCCAGGCCCCCCAACTTGCTGGAACTGGAACTGGTGGTGGCACTGGGCTCCTGAGTGGAAGACAGAGGCAGGACTCTCCTTCCTGTGGGAGAAGCCAGCAAGTGGGTCCCTTCATGGGGGGAGGACCATATCCTTTGCAGGTGTGCGCTCTTTCCTTCTTCTCCCTCCATGCCCCACACACGCTGAGGTGAGGCGCTGGGTGGGCTGATACTGCCTGCCTACAGTGGCATTGAGGAACTTTCTGGAGGCACTCACTGCCCTCCTTCCATGGCTCCTTGCAGCCCAAGATGAGAACAGCTCCTCAATGGCACTCTGTCAGTTCTCCTCTCCCCAGATGAACAGAGAGACAGGGATTGCTTGCCCGCCCACCAGCCTGCTTTCTCTGGGCTCGGCTCTGGGCATTGGCTGGGACTCCTTCAGGCCCAGGGGGAGTGGGCTCCCACCCCCTCAGCAGCCTTGGCCCTTTCCCTGGGGCTGGCCGGTCGATGAACATTCCTCTGGCTGAGGCCCCTCTCTGTCCCTGGGTGGGGACAGGACAGAGCCGGACAGAGAAGGTATCTAAGAGAGCAAGTGAGGATCCGTCCTTGTTTTGGGCCACAAGGAGCCATGGAAGGAGGGTGGTGAGTGTCTCCAGAAAGTCTCTTAATGCTGCTGCAGGCAGGCAGTGTCAGCCTGCCCAGCGCCTCAACTCCACATGCATGGGGTGCGGAGGGGGGGGGAGGAAAGAGCACGCACCTGCAAAGGATATTGCCCCCCCCTCCAAAAGGGAACTGCTTACTGGCTTCTAGGAAGGAGAGTCCTGCCTCTGTCTTCCACTCAAGAGCCTGGCACCACCACTAGCTCCAACAAGTCAGGGGGCCTGGGGTGGATAGGAAGTCACGAGGCCTTGGGAGGATGGAGAAGGCACCCAAGCTTGACTTTTAAAACACTGATGCAGGGGTCATTTGGGGGGGGAACGTGGGAGATCGCCGTTCCCCTGGGGTGAGGTGCGGGGGGCAGGGCACATGACAAAGCCCCGCCCCCACTTCCGGCCACCCCGCTTCCGGGCTTCCCTCTCCCTCGCCGTGGTGCGACCCACCCTATCTCCCGTCCACACTTCTGTGCGTGTGAAGCGGGCTGAGGGAGGCGGCAGGCAGGTGTGTGTGTGGTGCGAACGGCCACCCGCGTCAAAAAGAGCGGGGTCTGCTTTCCTTTCAACGTGGCGCCAGTTCCTTTCCGAAGTCAAGATCTGGAGCGATTTCGCCCCAGGCAGGTGGCGGCAACTCACGGAGGTCTTTGGCTCCGGCCTGAGTCCTACGGAGTTCCGAGGGACTTTTCCCTAGGAAGCGACCGCAGCCTTGCCTTGGCCTCTGGAAATGCCAGCCCAGCGAGGTGCTCTCTCGGAGCGCAGTCCTGCCCCTGCCCGGTGGTTCTGACTCCCAGGTAGGCGCGCCCGGGATCGCAGCCCTCTTGGCTTCTTTCTTAACGCCCCCCCCTCTCTCCCTCCCTCTCGGCTTCTTTCTTAATGGGCCCCTCTCTCTCTCTCTCTCTCTCTCTCTCTCTCTCTCTCTCTCTCTCTCTCCCTCTCTCTCTCCTCTTCTCTCTTTCCGTCCCCCTCTCTC